>NC_068277.1:922440-1217440 GCF_025860055.1 Xyrauchen texanus | reverse complement strand
ATTATTATTTGGATTGAGTACATTATCAGTCGATCCTTCTCACCTCTACATGTGTATTTCACCTGCCTGAATCTGATTAATCACACATTTCAACACACGTCACAGGCATTGTGACGTCACTGACCACTTAAAAACACTCAACTAGAAACTCTTGGTTAATGTTAGTTTATTCAAATAAAATGGGTAATTGTTGGTTCTTGTTAGTTTAATGTGTGAAGAACTGTTACAGATACTATTTTTATTGATAAAAATGTGTTAGTAATTAGTATGTGTTGAAATGAACATAATAACTAAGTGGTGTAAAAGTAAGTAATGTTAACAAATTGAACCTTATTGTAAAGTGTTACCATTTTTTTTTTTCAGAACACATACAGGGAGATTTTACAGAGAAAAATTCAACAAACTCATCTTCAGTTTTAAATGCTGCCAAATGTCACAAAAAGAAATAAGATCACCAACATTTTAGATTTATTCAAAACTGTGATGCTGACCCTCAGGTCATAAGAGGATAACCGTATCGAGTGAAATAATCTGGTCACCGAATACACAGTCATGTCTTTAATCACACTTATATTTGTCCTAATCTGCCTGTGAACATGAGATGTATAACATTATTAACTTGAGCGCACTGCTGATCATGAAGGGTTCAAACTGAACTCAACAACTCCTAGATGAGATTACATAGAGTCTGCAGCTTCTCAGATGTTTTCCTCAGAAACGTCTCCATTAATCTCACATGTTTCTCATCTAGAGATCTCAAACATTTCTAAAACTGTGCTCAAATTTGCCAAGATATCAAAGTCTGTAATCAAAAGTTAATCTCAATATTAACCATTTCTCATCAACTTCTCCAAAGAGCAGATGATCGTTAAATCCACAATGAATTGAATCCTTCAATGCTTTTTATTATGGACACGAACTCATTTGTGTCTTTATTTCTACTAAGCTTTCGCCTGAGAAACATCTGAGACAGAGTGAGATAACTGCATGAAGTGTCCTGAGCGACTAAAGAGAAACCTATGAGCTGATTCAGTCTCTGTGCGCTCTTTAAGTGATATGTATTCACGTCGTCTCATTTACTGTCAAACATGTTCTTCAATAAAGTCTTGACTATTCATTAACACGAGAGCGTCTTTATTTCTCTCCTGTGAGGTTCCTGATAGTTCACCTCTGTGTTTCAGTTACTACATCATGAATATCGGCTCATAAAACTAATTTAAATTCACTAATTCTTGTATGAAATAAAACTGGGCCGGCTTTAAGAGAGAAATCAATAATCCTAGTATGGCTCTGAAATCCAGTTTCTCTCATAATTCAATTAGAATTTCCCTCCTCGCTGATACTGTGTATATACGATCAACATATAAATATTTATTTAGATTATGTTCCATTTACCATTTATCTTAAAACTCTAAAACTGTTATATCTAATTATTATAACAGCAGTATCTATATATTAATTTTTTAGTTACTTTTTTTTATTGTTTGTTGTCCTTAATTTACATTTATGTGACATAATCCCTAACCCTAAGCTAAATGGATAGAGGCTCCAGAACACTGCATACCCAAAGGAATGTGATGTTTATAGCGTTTACAGCTTTATAATTGTGTTTATAGTATAAAAAGCGATGTATTAAGCAATCGCCATGGGTTATAAGACTGAAGTATATATGTAGATACATACATATGTAACGTTAATTTTTGAATATTATATATAATTTTTGCATACTATTATATAGGTTACTGCTGATATTTGGTTGTTCTAATTATCTTTTGATTGAGTATATCTACGGTATTGTAATTCAGTTTAAATGGTTCGCTCAACTATTTAGGTATACAGTATTTAGTAGGATACATTTGCACAGACAACAGAGACTGTAATACATGGTGATGTATGTTTTACAGGAAAGAGTATTGAGTTATTTGAGAAAAATACTACCTGAGTATAAGAAGAAAGACACTTATAAGAGTGATGTAACATGTTTATTGGTGTTTTGTTTGAGTGAGTCACATGTAAGGTGACACAAGATATTGTGATTTAATTATACAAAAGATATACTAATAATCTTTGAATTATTGTAATAAAGCCATTACAAGAGCGACTCGTTACTGATAACAGCACAACTTTGTCTGTCTCATTGTTTTACCAAACAGAATTCATTCACTGCAGCAACGCCAGTCGGACGGCGGGCGTGCTACAGATTTTGGGGGCTCGTCCGGGATCTAGCGCCACCTGCTGGTATGCGGATCCAATTCAAATGAACCACAGAAGGGCTGAGTGACGGGTGATCAGCGTGAGGACCACGAAGGGCAGCTCAACGGCGGCAGGAGAACCAAAGTACGGTGGTGAAAGGCTTTCCTGGCTGAGGAGGAGTAGTGCAGTGTGGTGCCAGCCAAGTGTGAACCCATCAGCAGCTGGATTGTCGATAAGATGACGTCGAGCGAGAGCAAATCAACAGTTTGGGAAATCAAGAAAAGATGAACTGATCAGCCTGGTGGATTGTCTGGAGCCAACTGCAGCACCAGGAAAGCACAGGTTGGATATAACTGATGAGGAGTGTTGCTTTGAGTACATTGTTGAGTACATGAACAGGGATTTTCTGCTGGAGTTAGAAGTTGGAGGGTTGTCTCAATTGTTACTGTTAAAAGACAATGTCGATGTGATAATCCAGAAACAGAATGTAAAAACGGTTTTGCATGACACTGTGTCACTTACACCACCACAACAACTTACACACACCACTGACACCCAGACACATCCGATGGAGTATAACCGATTGGTAGACTGCTATGAAGAGTTAGGGTGAAAATTAGCACAATACAAGATTGAGGTTAACCCAAGTAAAGCAGAATCTCCCAAAAGTAGCGGCAGCTTACCTGTGAATGTAGCTGGTGAGCCCAGCAGTGGAAAAAGGGAAAGTATGATCTCCCTCCGCGACCTTCAGCTACTGCCATTTCAGCACAGAGAGTTCAAAGTTCAAGGGGGGCAGATTGGTGACAGTACTTCTGATATAAGTTACACCAGTGTAACCAAGCAAATAGATGAGGGACTGGCAGCTAACCACAGTGAAAATGACATCATCAGAGGGGTCTTGGGAGTCATTAAGCCAGGAAACTTTAAGGACATGTTAGTAAACAAGGAGGGGTTGACAATCCTAGAATTAAAGAGTTTCCTTCAGTCGCATCTGAATGAGAGAAGTAGCTCTGAGCTCTTCCAGGAGTTAATGTGCGGTAAACAGAATGACAATGAAACTCCTCAACAATTCCTGTATAGACTGATTGGACTGAAACAGAAACTCATTTTTCTGTCCAAACAAACTGTCACAGACCTGGAGTATGATGAACAAACAATTCAAAATGTGTTTCTGAGGACGATTTATCAGGGCATGGGTGCAAAATACAACCAGTTACGCACTGAATTGAAACCTCTGCTTACGAATCGCCTGGTGACAGATGAGGCAACTCCTGCGTCAAGTAACCCAGATAG
The DNA here is from genome assembly GCF_025860055.1 of Xyrauchen texanus. NCBI lineage: Eukaryota > Metazoa > Chordata > Actinopteri > Cypriniformes > Catostomidae > Xyrauchen > Xyrauchen texanus. Next base: position 1,213,954 of record NC_068277.1, on the reverse strand, counting down.
CCATTGACGAAAGTGAAAGACAACGTCGGTTGGGACAAGCTGCACGGCAGAGAGTGTTGAATGCCCTCAGCGCCCAATGGGAGTCCAGCCGAGGTAAAGACGCAGATTGCAGTAGACAAAACGACCAAACTGAGACTATTTGTCGGTTAAGTGCACAAATTGAAGCTCTTACCAAGACCGTTGAATCACTTGCAAAGGCGAGAACGACAGAAGGTCAGTGCAGTCATCGACTCCCAGCTGCAGCGAAGGCAACGTCGACGAATGTGTCCCAAATGTAGTAGCCAGGATGCTACCTCTTGCAGTCATTGCTTTGTGTGTGGTGAGGAGGGACATCGTGAGGTGGGCTGTCTAAGAAGGGAAAAGGGGTCGGGAAACGACCAGCGGCCACTGATGAGGGGCGAATAGTGACCGAGCAACCACAGCCCTAGCCTAAGGAAAGAGAATCTTGGATGTGTAGGACACCTGATTCGCCAAATCAAAGACAAAGTCCCTGTGACCGAGTAGCCCAGCTCATTGGAAAGAAAGCCACCCTCAAGTGCCACATTCATGGGTTCGCAGTAACCGCTCTACTGGACACAGGAGCACAAGTTAGTATAATCGACTGCAACTGGAAGAGTAAATACTTACCAGATCAAGCTCTGCGACCACTGTCAGAAATAGTCCATGGGGGTGACTTCAATGTCTCAGCTGTTAATGGAGAACCATTGCCATTCGAGGGATGGGTAGAATTGACAGTGAACCTGCCCGGGAATGATGATCCAAGCTTGGCTATTCAAGTGCCTTTCTTCGTGGGGAAGATGCCATTAGAGCGACCATTGCTTGAGTTTAATGTGGTCGAGGAGATAATAAGAGGAAAGAAGAACACAGAGCAGGGTCTATGTGCTTTTGCAGAACTTCTAAAGATGGCCCTGGACATCAAAGGTGAACAAGCCAACGCGATAGTGAGCTTCATTCAGGAACAACCTCATGTGAACCCTGGGGCTATTGTCACAGTCGGCCCAAGAGATGTGGTCGTACCACCCAGTCAGGTGACTCATATTAAGTGTGACGTTTCGGTTAGCTTGGAATGCTCTGAGCCAGTAGTACTGTTCGAGTCCAGGGAGGAGAGTACATCGTTAACTCAACTAGATGTTGGGGAAGGTCTGATGGAATTAGAGGGGACGAACCGGCGGCCCTATGTTAGGATTCCCCTGGGAAACCCTACTGCTTGTGAAGTCACTATCAGACGACGTACACCTCTAGGAAGTATTCAGCCAATATCAAGCATTATTGAAACGGAGCAGCAAGACTTGGTAAACAGAGGTGACTTACCAGTGAGCCATGGGGAAGAACCAGGTTCCCAAGGACATGAGGACGTCCACTGGGCAGACAGCTTGTGGCATCTGCCGGTCGATGTAAGCCATCTGGAAGAAGAACAGCAGGAATTAGTCAAAGACATGCTTTATGAAGAATCCAACGTGTTTGCTCGCGGAGATGATGATATTGGGTGCATCCCAAGCTTACAGATGACGATTAACCTGAAGGACGACATCCCTGTTCAGCGAGCTTATGCCTCCATCCCAAAACCCCTATATATGGAGGTGAAGGAATACGTTCAGGACTTACTAGCTCGAGGTTGGGTGGTCAAGTCGAAGTCTCCATATGCAGCCCCGGTGGTGTGCGTTCGGAAGAAAGATGGCACGCTGAGACTGTGCATAGTCTACAGGTTGTTAAATCAGAAGACAGTCCCAGACCGACATCCACTTCCCCGGATCCAGGACCTCATTGACACACTGGGAGGCTACCGATGGTTTTCAATTCTGGATCAAGGGAAGGCCTACCATCAGGGATTCATGGTGGAGGGATATTGGCACCTTACGGCATTCACAACCCCTTGGGGGCTATATGAGTGGGTGCGCATACCCTTCGGATTGGCTAATGCACCAGCGGCATTCCAGAGGAGTATGGAGGGGATGCTGGACTCGCTGAGAGACGAGTTATGTATCCCGTATCTCGACGACATACTTTGCTTTGGTAAAACGTTCAGTGACCATGTTCAGGGGCTAAGAAGAGTCCTCAGAGTACTGCGGCATCATGGAGTAAAGTTGAGGCCAGCAAAATGCGAGCTCTTCAAGAAAGAGGTCAGATATGTGGGGAGGCTAGTTTCGGAGGATGGTGTCCGCATCGACACAAAAGACCTAGAAGCTGTCCTCTCCCTGAAAGACCAAAAGCCCACTACTGTCGGGGAGTTGCGGCGATTGTTGGGGTTCCTCAGTTACTACCGCACTTTCATCCAGGACTTTTCACGGATCGCTAAGCCACTGTACGAACTCCTCCAGTCTCGGGAATCAGTAGCCTCTGCGGGGCAGAATAAGTCTGGTAAAACTGAGAAAAGAGGGAACCAGTTACCATCCCGTGCGAAAGTAGAGTGGATGAGTGTGCACCAAGGTGTGTTGGAAAGACTCATTGGGCTCTAACAACCCCCCCGGTACTTGCTTACCCAAACTTTGAACTCCCATTTGTGCTCCATACAGATGCGTCCGAACAGGGGCTCGGGGCTGTGCTGTACCAACATCAAGAGGGCAGACTCAGAGTTATTGGCTATGGCTCCAGAACGTTGACTCCTGCCGAGAGAAGTTATAGACTCCACTCTGGAAAGCTGGAGTTCCTGGCACTTAAATGGGCTGTCTGCAAGAAGTTTCGCGATTATCTGTTCTATGCGCCACACTTTACAGTCTTCACAGATAACAACCCGTTGACGTATGTCCTCCGAACGGCCAAACTCAACGCTGTTGGACATAGGTGGGTGGGAGAATTGTCAGACTTCAGGTTTGACATTCACTACAGACCAGGCAAAACAAATGCAGACGCGGACATGCTCTCTCGTTGTCCCCTCGATATCAATAAGTTTATGACCGTATGTACAGAACTTCTCGCAGAGGAGGTGGTCCGGGCTACATGGGAAGGAAGTCGAGCTGACCAAGAGAATGAAGTTGCCTGGGTTGCGGCTCTTAACGCACGTCAAGAGAATTCAGAGTGCCAGTTTGGAGGGAGTCTCATGACACTTCCCTTTGGGCGAGTTGAAAGTCGCCCAAAGGGAAGATCCTGTTGTTGGTAAGGTGATAGAATTAAAGGAGAGTGGTGGAGAACTGACATCTGAAATGACGAAAACTGCTAAAGGTGGCCTAAAAAGACTGTTGCATGAGTGGAGAAAACTGGATCTTGAAGAGGACCTGCTCTATTGTAAGACTAATCACAGATCTCAACTTGTGCTTCCAGCTAAGTTTAAGCAGTTGGCCTTGAAACAGTTGCACAACGACATGGGTCATGTAGGGACGGAACGAGTTCTAGACTTAGCAAGGAGCAGATTCTACTGGCCTTATGAAGAAGGAGATCGAGCACTATGTCACCCAGCAGTGCCGATGCGTGAAGCAAAAGAAACCTGTGATGCGGATCAAGGCTCCGATGGGAAGTCTTGCCTCAAGTTGTCCACTGGACCTGGTGTCCATCGATTATCTGCACTTGGAGCGGAGTCGGGGCGGATATGAATATATTCTGGTGCTGGTGGACCATTTTACCAGATTTGTCCAGGCGTACCCGACAAGAGACAAGTCTGGAAGGACAGCGGCTGAGAGGATATTTAACGACTATATCCCAAGATTTGGCTATCCTTGCCGGCTTCATCACGACCAAGGCCGTGAATTCGAGAACTACCTCTTTGCGACTTTGCAGCGGTTAACAGGTGTCAGTAACTCCAGAACAACACCTTATCACCCCCAAGCAAACCCAGCAGAACGTTTCAATAGCACTCTGCTACAAATGTTGAGGACGCTGGAAGAGAAGGAAAAGGATAGATGGAAAGACCACCTCCCGAAGGTAGTGCACGCTTATAATTGCACTAAGCATGAAGCGACGGGGTTCTCTCCATTATTCCTCCTGTATGGACGTCACCCTCGCTTGCCCGTTGACTTGCTGTTTGGTCTAAGATCGGAGGATGACCAATACTCACCTCGAGATTATGCAGAGAAGTGGGCACAACGGATGGCTGATGCATATAAACTAGCCTCGGACAACAGTAAACAAGCGAGCGCACGGAACAAGAAATACTATGACCAGCACCTTCGGGGTTTGTGCTGCAACCAGGAGATCGAGTTCTGGTTCGTAACCTAAGTGAACGGGGCGGGCCTGGAAAGCTGAGATCATACTGGGAGAGAACAGTGCACGTGGTCAAAGAAAGAATAGGAGACGGACCGGTCTATAAAGTGTACCCTGAGTCCAGTGGAGGCCAAAATCCAGCAATGATACGTAGCTTGCATCGAAACCTGCTTCACCTGGTTAATGACCTACCTGTAGACCCGCCACCTCCAGGAGCTAATGAGTCATGTAGACCTAAGGGAAGGAAACCAAGATTGTTAAAATCAGCAAGAGAGCCTGAAGAAGCAAATTCGAGTGATTCATGTTCGGATGACAGTGACGCTCCGAGAGCTTACTACTGGTTGCGCTCCTCTGAACAGCAGAGATCTAAGCAGAGAAGGACTAGACCTGACACTTATGAAAGAGGAGATTGGAGACCGAGAAATAGTGAGGATGGACCTGTGAGGCATGGAGAGAGTACTCTAGGAATAGAGGAAGAATACTTACCTGAGCCAGTGGCAACTCACTCATTGAATGACTTACCTGCTGCAACAGAATCTGAGGGGATGAATGATGAGCTGGGAGGGATGGTACCTGTGTTGGAAGAAAGACAAATGGTTAGTCCAATGGCAAAAGCCGCAGGAGATGGATATGTGAGAAGATCAAGCAGAGAAAGAAAACCCACACGGGTCTTCACTTACCCCTCATTGGGTCAGCCCAATTATGAACTGCCTACGGAGATAGGGGCTACTCAATTTATGCAGACACAGCAGTTACCGTATTACTCTGGGGTACAGGGGCCAGTATGTGTGACTTGTGCTCACGTCCCACCTACATTTCCTTATCAGATAGGGTCCTATCCTACCTTAACACCTTATGCTGCCTTTAGTGGATACTAGAGAATTAGTGCCTACAAGAAAACAGGGTTAAGACTCACACACACACATGAATGGGAACAGTGAACACATATATTACACAATGACACAGAAATCTTGAAATTGGTTACAATGTGAGGAGAAGGTTTGTGTTATTGAGTAAACTGTTTATAAGAGTTAAAGGGTCAGTGTTGTTTGGAGCCATTTCTTTTGTCAGGGAGAGTGTGACACCCTGTATGTATAGTCACAGGAATAATTATATTTTTCTTTATGTATTTGATTTATTTTATTATGTTTATGATATTGTTTCAATAACTGTTATTATGCTGGATTTGTGGTGAGTAATACACTCAGTGGACAGTAGGGGGAGACAGTGTGCTGATCGGAGATTATCTGAGTAACTTTGAGTCATGGAGAAGAAGCCGCCATTACAAGAGCGACTCGTTACTGATAACAGTACAACTTTGTCTGTCTCATTGTTTTACCAAACAGGTGGGTGAAATCAATCACCATGGACATAAAAACATGAAACAATATGTTGATACCGTGTGTATATGGTTTTAAGAGGGTTATATACATTTCCTGAGTAAAGCAAAGATGTTTAATAGAGACGGTGTTGTGTTTATGAAAATTACGTTTCATTCGCGGACGTGCTGCGTTAGGCCTGGTCTTAGTATTATCTGAGCTAAATGGATAGAGGCTCCAGAACACTGCATACCCAAAGGAATGTGATGTTTATAGCGTTTATAGCTTTATAATTGTGTTTATAAAAAGCGATGTATTAAGCAATCGCCATGGGTTATAAGACTGAAGTATATATGTAGATACATACATATGTAATGTTAATTTTTGAATATTATATATAATTTTTGCATACTATTATATAGGTTACTGCTGATATTTGGTTGTTCTAATTATCTTTTGATTGAGTATATCTACTTTATTTTAATTCAGTTTAAATGGTTCGCTCAACTATTTAGGTATGTAGCGTGGCCACATAAGGGGATGTTATTTATATAAGGTTCATGACTTTAAACTAATTATGTTTGTCATTAATGCCTATTTGTTATATTGCTTTCCCCTGTATTCCTGTTTATCCCTCAGCTGTTGTGTGTTGTTCCCCATCTCTGTTCACGCGAGATCTTCGCATGGTTTCATCTTACGTGTTTTCCTGCCACGTATTCAGGAAGTAACTTTCAGTTTCTATTTAAAGAACCGCTATTCCGGTTGTCGGCGCTCATTTGTGATTACGCCCAATTACAAACCCGTTCATACATACATTGGATTACGCTGGTGACTGACCTGGGAGCGCTGAGACGCCGTTCTTCTTTGAAAGTATTTTCGTTTGGCTCGCTGCCAGGATTACTTTTTATCAGAGGACATTTGGTCATTCATCATTCATCACTTCATCACTTCATCACTTGATCATGCTCACGGACTATACAAAGACCCGGTGAGGCTGATCTGAACACTGTATATAACTCTGTGCACTCCGGACTTCACTTTTACTTGTATATACACCTTGTTTGTTATTATTGTAAATATTATTGGTTTTGTTAATACACTTGGGTTTATTGATTTTTCATCAGTGTTGCTATTTATTTTCTCCACTCAACCTATCATTAGAAACAGTACGGTCGATCCCCTAATTGTGTAAACTCAACTTTAATATTGGAGAGTGTTACATAGTGGTGGCCCGTACGGGGAACTACGTGCTGTTTCTATTGGTTGATAGTGTTTCTCTTGTGTTCATAAATATGGAAAACATGACACAAGCTAATGGAGGAATTAATCAGAATGTAAATACTGATGAAATTGAGAATGAAGTGAATGAGTTAAGGTGTTGCTCTGATGAAACTGAGGATGCTGATTTCACTGCGGGCCCGTTTGTTACCAGACGTAACCCGACAGATGAAATAGCATCTGTTTTGAGTTCATTATATAATTCTGATGATGATGACGATGATGCTGTTGAAAAAGAAATGGTGAATATAAATGTTGTACAGACAATGCAAATGGAGATTGATAAACTCAAGGTGGATTTATTGGCTCTTAATGCAAAAATACAACATAATGAACAGGAATTACAACAGTCTGTAGATAGTTCCCTTAATAGGGAAACTAGTTTCTGGGAGGCAGTGGACGCCGGCTTAGCAGACTTAGAAGATCATTTCCAGAGGTCTATAGAGAAGTTGGAGAGAGCGGTGGTTGATTGTTTCCTGCGGAGAGATGCAAGATGGGAAAATCAAATGAAAAAAATAAGATTCACCAGTACCCCATCTCGATCTCAAATACAGTCTTTTTACCCTGCTCCTTCCCCATCTACAGCCAATGCTTTGAAAACTCCCGTACCAGCTACAAGACATAAAGTCCCCCCTGTTAACAGAGGTAACGCTACCTATGACGTCACTGCTGGAGCACAAGTATCTAACCTGGCTCACCCTTCATGTATGCCCAGTATGTCATCTTTCTGTGGGAAACCCCCTATCCGTTTGGAATTTCCTTCCTTCGGTGAGTCTAGCGAGACATCCGACGTACTCCATTTCGTCGAACAGGTCGAAAATTATCTGGCCATTAGACCCCTACCTAGTGTGGAGCTCGTTGGCACCCTGAGTACAGTGCTCAAAGGACCCGCTTTAAGCTGGTGGAAGGCAGAAAAGAACAAAGTAACAGATTGGCAATCCTTCAAAGATGCTTTCATGCCTCTGCTTTTCTTCCAGAGGATTACCTCACTGAAGTGGAGGACAAGTTAAGATCACTGGTGCAGCAACCCAATCAGCGTTTGAGAGATTTCGCCTATGATTACCGAGCCCTCTGCCTCAAATGGAAGCCATCTATCACCGAAGAGGAGATGGTGAGCCGTATTCTCAATAACATCAACCCAAGGGTTGCGGGCTGTCTGAGAGGGATGGTGAAATCAGTGGAACAGCTGGTAAAGGTGGGATCAATGGTGGAGAAGGATTGGATGGGAGCAAAGGATTACTGGCAGAAAGTGGGAAAGTTGAACAGCAAAGAAACCACAAATAAAAGACCACCTGAACGCCATACCTCAAAAAATCTAGCAGGAGTATCCATTGCTCAACCCCACCCTATGACCTCTCTTCTAGTAGTGCCAATAACGATAAAAGGACAAGAAGTGAAGGCGGTACTGGATACAGGGAGCACATACACCCTTATTCAGGAAAGCCTGTGGAGACAATTAGGAGGGGAAACAAAACCTGACACTCCAGGCCTTCTTCAACGGTTCATTATGGCTGATGGAAAAATGCACCAGGCGATCAACAGGAAAACAGTCTGTTATGAGTGGCATGACAGGATATGCAGGTTGGACACCTATATTATGAAGGATGCTCACCTGGCCTTTCCCCTTATAGCTGGTCTGGACTTCCTGAGAACCGCTGAAGCCATAGTGGACGTCGGACAATGGAGATATGGACTGAAAATGGGCAAAGGATATGTTTATCATCCATTCCTAACTGCACTTATAAGTCCTGTACTGTCTTCACGTCTGATGGGTGAAAGCATAGGCACGACTGCTGCTGCTGTGAGTCTCTATTATGCCTTACCACCAACCTGGAATTCAGCCACATTTGACTTACCCACACAAGTTGTTCCCAGCTGGGACTCCGACAATCAGGATGAATTAAAAAAGCTGATGGAAAATTGGCCTCATACCACCTCTCAAGTCCTGGGAAAAACATCTGTGGAACAACACAAAATTATACTTTCTGACGAAATGCCCTTGAGATCCAGAGCTTATAGGGTCTCACCCTTCAAGAAGAAAATTATCGATGAGCAGGTAGAACAAATGCTACGAGACCATACCATCGAGCCTTCTTTCTCTCCTTGGTCATCACCTGTAGTCCTGGTCCCCAAACCCGATGGTTCCTACAGGTTCTGTGTGGACTATAGGAGGCTGAATAGCAAGACCATACCTGATGCTTATCCAATGCCTATAATCCACGACATCTTAGAATCCATGGAAGGCGCCTCCTGGTTCAGCACATTGGATTTGCAGTCAGGGTACTGGCAGGTTGAAATGGAGGAAGGCAGTAAAGCCAAAACAGCCTTCATCACCTCCCAAGTTCTATTCCAGTTCCGCTCCATGCCTTATGGATTACGGAATGCCGCTGCCACCTTCCAGAGGCTGATGGAGAAGGTCCTAGCAGAGTTGAGAGGGAAGTTTTGTTTCGTGTACATTGATGACATCATAATCTACTCAAGGACTTTATCAGAACATGTACAACATCTGAACACCATCCTGCAACGACTAAACCAAGCATCACTTACTCTGAACATGAAGAAGTGTCACTTCTTTAAGAAGCAGCTGAAGTTTCTTGGACATATAGTCTCAGAGAAAGGAGTGGAGGTCGACCCTGAAAAGACCAGAGTGGTTGCTGACTATCCTCCTCCCAAAGACATTAAAGCCCTCCAACGCTTCTTGGGATTAGCCGGGTGGTACCACAAGTTCATTCCCCATTTTGCTGACATCACAGCTCCCTTAAACAATCTAAAAAAGAAAGGAGTTAAATGGGATTGGACGCCTGAGTGCCAAACCAGCCTGGAGAATATAAAACAAATATTACAGAACCCCCCAGTATTGATGCAACCTGACCTCAACCAACCTTTCCAGGTTCATACAGATGCCAGTGATGTGGGCTTACTAGCCATTATTACCCAGCAAACTTCTGAGGGGGAACGGGTAATAGCATACGCATCACGAACATTGCGTGGACCTGAACTGAATTATTCAACGGCTGAAAAAGAGTGTCTAGCTGTAGTCTGGGTGGTGGAAAAGTGGAAACATTACCTAGAAGGAAGACAGTTCGACGTTTACAGCGACCATGCTGCCTTAACTTGGGCCTTCAACAGCCCTAAAACCTCCTCTCGGCTGACCCGGTGGACTCTTAGGTTACAGCAATTCATCTTCCAAGTACATCACAGAAGAGGATGTCTGAACCTAGGACCAGATGCCTTGTCACGAGTCTGTGAAGCTCCTGAAAGTGAAGGTGTGCCCTGTCTAGCCATAATCAAATCAAAATGTGCCTCTGACATACCCCACACGTTACAGGAAATCTCACAAGCACAAAGTCATGACAATACGGTGTCTCTCCTCCAACTGGCCCAAAAAACCAGAAAGGTTCAAGAAAACCAAATAACCTTTGAAGTCCACCAGGGGGTGCTATATCGCCGGGTTCCTGTCAAGAACAATGGAAATAAATTCCAACTGGTTGTTCCTCAGGCATTAATTCCTGGTTTCTTACATTACTTTCATGATAACCCACTGGGAGGACATCTGGGACGACTAAAAACACTGCTGAGGCTCTTGGAGGTGGCGTGGTGGCCTACTGTCCGTAAGGATGTCTGGCAGTATGTCAAAGGATGCGATACCTGTCAAAAATATAAACACGAAAATACCAAACCAAGTGGTTTCCTACAGCATACACAAGTGACAGAACCAGGTCACACTTGGGGATGGATTTCATGGGACCTTTCCCGACCAGTAAGAAACAAAACGCTTACTTACTGGTGTTAGTCGATTATTACACCAAGTGGGTAGAGTTGTTTCCCTTCGAGATAGTAAGACCCCTAGGATTGTCAAAATTCTCAGGAAGAGATCTTTACCCGATGGGGGTGCCAAAGTACCTCATTTCTGACCGGGAGCCCAATTCACCTCCAATGTGCTCGCAGAGCTATGCAGGTCCTGGGGAAGCATCCAAAAACTTACTACCAGCTATCATCCTCAGACAAACCTGACAGAAAGAGTTAACAGGACGTTAAAAACAATGATTGCGTCATATGTGGGACAACATCATGAGAGATGGGACCAGTGGTTGCCTGAACTAAGGTTCGCCATCAACACAGCACATCAAGAAACTACAGGTAGAGCACCTGCTGAATTAATGATGGGCAGACAGCTACACGGTCCACTGGAGAGGTTAATCCTCAAAAACCCCACTCCTGACCAAACCTCATATAATATAATGGAAAGACAGAACATCATGGCAGAGGAGGTAAAGCTCCGAGTAGGGGTGCAACAAGCCAGACAAGCTAGGTATTATAATGCCCGACGGAAAGATGCGCAGTTCCAGCCGGGTGATCTAGTCTGGATTAAAACTCACCCTCTCGTCTTCCTCGAATAAATACTCTGCTAAGCTAAGCCCAAGTGGGAGGTTCCAGCTGAAGTAATAAAAAAAATGGGGCCAATAAATTACACCGTTCGCTGGGGAGACCCATGTAAAACAGATATTTTAAATGTGGTTAACCTGAAACGCTGGTACGGACGTTCTCCTCCTATGCCGAAGGCTGGGGGGGGATCTATGTAGCATGGCCACATAAGGGGATGTTATTTATATAAGGTTCATGACTTTAAACTAATTATGTTTGTCATTAATGCCTATTTGTTATATTGCTTTCCCCTGTATTCCTGTTTATCCCTCAGCTGTTGTGTGTTGTTCCCCATCTCTGTTCACGCGAGATCTTCACGTGGTTTCATCTTACGTGTTTTCCTGCCACGTATTCAGGAAGTAACTTTCAGTTTCTATTTAAAGAACCGCTATGCCGGTTGTCGGCGCTCATTTGCGAGTACGCCCAATTACAAACCCGTTCATACATACATTGGATTACGCTGGTGACTGACCTGGGAGCACTGAGGCGCCGTTCTTCTTTGAAAGTATTTTCGTTTGGCTCGCTGCCAGGATTACTTTTTATCAGAGGACATTTGGTCATTCATCATTCATCACTTCATCACTTCATCACTTGATCGTGCTCACGGACTATACAAACACCCGGTGAGGCTGATCTGAACACTGTATATAACTCTGTGCACTCCGGACTTCACTTTTACTTGTATATACACCTTGTTTGTTATTATTGTAAATATTATTGGTTTTGTTAATACACTTGGGTTTATTGATTTTTCATCAGTGTTGCTATTTATTTTCTCCACTCAACCTATCATTAGAAACAGTACGGTCGATCCCCTAATTGTGTAAACTCAACTTTAATATTGGAGAGTGTTACAGGTATACAGTATTTAGTAGGATACATTTGCACAGACAACAGAGACTGTAATACATGGTGATGTATGTTTTACAGGAAAGAGTATTGAGTTATTTGAGAAAAATACTACCTGAGTATAAGAAGAAAGACACTTATAAGAGTGATGTAACATGTTTATTGGTGTTTTGTTTGAGTGAGTCACATGTAAGGTGACACAAGATATTGTGATTTAATTATACAAAAGATATACTAATAATCTTTGAATTATTGTAATAAAGCCATTACAAGAGCGACTCGTTACTGATAACAGCACAACTTTGTCTGTCTCATTGTTTTACCAAACAGAATTCATTCACTGCAGCAACGCCAGTCGGACGGCGGGCGTGCTACATTTACATTTATGCATTTGGCAGACGCTTTTATCCAAAGCGACTTACAGAGTCCTTATTACAGGGACAATCCCCCCGGAGCAACCTGGAGTTAAGTGCCTTACTCAAGGACACAATGGTGTTGGCTGTGGGGATCAAACCAGCAACCTTCTGATTACCATTTATGTGGTTTAGACCAAAACACCACCACCATCATTTTATCTGACATGCACGACTAAATAATGGTTCAAATTTATAAGCCAGACCACAGTTGTAAACACACACACGCACTCACACACACACAAAAACACACATTCACGCACACTCATGCACACATACACACACACACATACACACACACACACTCACGCACACTCACGCGCACACACACCCTCACACACACACACCCTCACACACACTCACACACACACAGACACGAAAACACATGCACACAAGCACACACACTCACACACAAATACACACTCACTCACTCACTCACACACACACAAGCACACACACACAAACACACTCATGTTGTGTTTCCATGTTTTATGGGGACTTTCCATACACAGAATGATTTTTATACTGTACAAACTATAGATTCTAAACTTAACATATCCCCTAAACCCAACACAACCCCTAAACCTAACTCACACACACACACACAAACACACTTACACACACACAAACAAACACACTCACACACACACACACAAACACACACACACGCGCTCACAATCACGCACACACACGCTCACACGCTCACACACAAAAACACACATTCACGCACACACACACACACCCTCACACACATACACACACACACACACTCACGCACATGCACGCGCGCACACATACACAAACACACACACACACACCCTCACACACACAAACACACACGCACACACACACGCACAAACACGAAAACACATGCACACAAGCACACACACTCACACACAAATACAAACACACAAGCACACACACACAAACACACTCATGTTGTGTTTCCATGTTTTATGGAGACTTTCCATACACATAATGATTTTTATACTGTACAAACTATAGATTCTATCCCCTAAACTTAACACAACCCCTAAACCCAACACAGCCCCTAAACTTAACACAACCCCTAAACCCAACACATCCCCTAAACTTAACTCAACCCCTAAACCCAACACAGCCCCTAAACCCAACCCAACCCCTAAACCTAACCCAACCCCTAAACCCAACACAACCCCCCTAAACCCAACACAACCCCCCTAACCCAACACAACCCCTAAACCTAACACAACCCCTAAACCTAACACAACCCCTAAACCTAACCCAACCCTCACAGAAAACTTTCTGCATTTTTACATTTTCCAAAAACATAATTTAGTATGATTTAGAAGCTGTTTTCCTCATGGGGACCGACAAAATGTCCCCACAAGGTCAACAATTTCGGGTTTTACTGTCCTTATGGGGACATTTGGTCCCTACAAAGTGATAAATACATGCTCACTCACTTACACACAAACACACTTACACACACACACACACACACACACACACACACACACACACACACACACACACACACACACTGTCACAGTCTGGCAGGACTGTTTGTCTCATCTGAGGGTTTTTCCTGTGTTTGCCTTGTCTATTATGACCTCTTGGGTCTTGCAGGTGCCACATTGAGTTTGCCAGTTGCCTTGGCAATGGTCATTACGCCAATCAGCTGATCATCCACATCACCTGCTCTTCGAATTACCTCTCCCTATATCAGCTCCCTTCCTGTTGTGTCCTGTGCTGAATCGTTTTGTGTGTTTGTGAGTGTGTCGGTCTGTTCCATGAGTCTCCTGGTTTGCTACTGAGTCTTTTGTCAGTTCTAGTATTATACTAGTTCTGTTTTCACAAAAGAGTTTTGGTTTGTATTTTGTCTTTTGCTTAATAAAGCAAATTGTTACCTCATGTCTGCAACTGGGTCCTTCTTCTTTGAGACAACAATGACAGAACGATTCAGCCCGTTTTGGACCCAGCAGAGGAGGTATGGGCATTTTTCTCCACCCAGCTCCCTACCAGAAGGTGTGGGTCTCTCATGGTGCCACCTTGGGTAAGATTTCGCAGAATGGATGCAGCTTTGGAATTTATGCTGAGGAGTTGGTCCGGGAGCCCCACAGGGGGTGCTATGATTAGACCTGTCTCAAACAACTTTTTCTGTTGGGTCTGGACAACCTGTACATTGTTAAGGAGCAGGGTGAGGCCATTTTTGGATCTTGTGGACAATGTTTGCTGACTTTCTGAGGTGGAGATCATGTTTCAGACATGGAACTACTCAACCAGTCCGCTATCCTACCCGGGCTCCTCTCTGGCTTTAAGCTGTCATTGGAGATAGAGGAGCCCGCTGCGGACTGCCAGGAGGCGGAGGAGCCCACTGCCGAGATGGGCCTCTGCTTCCCAATTGCTGCCAGCGCTCACAGCCACATAGGCCAGTCGCTGCCAACAACCTCAGCCACAGAGGCCGTTCCCCCAGTGCTCCCAGCGCTCACAGCCTCAGAGGCTATTCTAACCCACCACTGCCAGCATCCACAACCACAGCGGCCATTCTCCTGCCAGTATTCACGACCATGAAGGCCGTTCCCCCAAAGCTGTCAGCATCCTCAGCCACAGAGGCCACCAGCCAGCCTAACCCTTGGCCAGCAGCCTCTGTCCAGTCCCTGGTGGCCACTATTCTCCACACCCTGTGCCCAGCGTCCGCTTCTGACTTCACCTCGTCCCTGGAGCTTTGTCCCTGGAGCTTCCTCCCTGACTGTTAGACCCAACGTCAGTGGTCACCATCCTTCTTGACCCTTGCAGCTCCAAGCAGATCCCTGTCCCCTGCCTGCCTTCCTGACTCTTCGTAATCGGCCACCACTCTGCCTATCCAGTCCTCTCCAGCCGCTGTCCAGCCTGTCCAGATTTTGTCCCTGAACACGGTGGCCGTACAGTCTGTTCTGATTCTACTTCTGCCTAAGGCTACAGGTCTAGTCTCGTCTCAAGCCACTTCACAAACCTTCCTCTCCAAGACTGTGACTTTCCCTATCCTTATGCTATCCCTGACCTTGGTCTGCCTCCTCACCAACTCATTCCCAACAGCTGTACTAGTCCCCTCAGTTTTTGGTTGCTTACCATTTCCTGAACCTCCGGTCATCCAGTCTGTCACCTGTAGTCTTCCTCCCCTGTCTGGATCTGCTTCCTTGTCTGCACAGCCTGTTGCCTGCTCGTTCCCTGATCAGCTCCTTTTATGTTGGTCTGTCTCTTGTGGATGCCAGGAGGCATCCTTCAGGGGAGGGGTACTGTCACAATATGGCCTGACTGTGCCTTCCCTGACTATCTGTTTGTCTCGTCTGTGTTTTTCCTGTTTGCCTTGTCTCTCACGCCCTCTTGTGTCTTACATATGCCGCATTGAATTTGCCAGCTCCAGTTGTCTTGGCAATGTTATTACTCCAGTCAGCTGATCATCCGCGGCACCTGCTCTCCCTGTTTCAGCTCCCTTCATGATGAGTCCAGTGGAGAATTGTTTTGTGTTTGTGAGTGTGTCGGTCTGATCCTGTGTCTGTTGGTTTGCTATTGAGTCTTTGGTCGGTTCAAGTATTTTAATAGTTCTGTTTTCAGCTCATCTTTTCTCCAGCAAGAGATTTTTTTTGTTTGTATGTGGTCTTTCTTAAGTAAAAGTTCATTTTTGCCAATGGTGACACACAGATCAAGATATTAAAGATGTGATAATGTCTTAATGTGATCTACAAAGTGTGTGTGTGTGTGTGTGTGTGTGTGTGTGTGTGTGTGTGTGTGTGTGTGTGTGTGTGTGTGTGTGTGTTTATTAATTAAAGAGGCTGTACAGCATGAGTGGGAGTTTGTTTACGGTTCTCTGTTAGACTAAATCCGATGCTTTACTGTACATCACTGGTCAAAGTAATTTACTTAAAGCTTGTATGAGAAGTCATGAAGGTCCTGCGGTTCAGAGTGGCTCATCTCTACAGTAGGTAAAAGTGGTAAAACTGGCCAAATGTTTCATTCAAGGCTAATAAAGCATCTCTTTGAGAACAAACAGTGACTGCAGATGCTTTGACTTTAATTATCCAAACCTCCGTGGTCATTGGGTCACAGATGTTGGACAACTCCCACAATTCCTCACTGCACACATTCTGAGCTGAATTCATGAAATACAATTTTATTTCAGCATTTTATGAACTACCCGCAATTGACAAGTAATTTACAAACTCTGCACAAACATGTATTTTTTTCTTTGTAAGTTAGGCTTATTAATTTACAAATAATTCACAAAAGTCAGCACTGTTTGCCTGGTGTATTTATACATACACAAAATTATATATAAGAGATGGTGGCAGTAATTCATTAAATTCTGTCAAAGATCATTATAATTGGTAAAAAATCAAGACATGTGGTGTATTCAAACACACACACACACAGGGACAATAAAGCAGCTGACCTTCATTTATGATGGCAGTGTATCAAATGCCAGCTCAGATTGTAAATGACAGAGTCTGGAACCTGCAAGAGATATTATCAAATACCAAAACTAGGAAGAAAATATCTAAATACAAAAATAAAACGAATGTAAAAAGGTGGATAAACAAAAATAAATAAAAGGAAATAATGGTAAACACATTGTACAGTATCTGCGGATGGAGATTCAAATTGATTTAATGACTGTGCTGATGATGTAAATTGTGAAATTCTGAATCACTCGTTTTTCTGGAGGCATCTGTCGTGATGACGACTGGACACTTGCTGTAAAGGGACCACTGCCCACAGAAATGCAAGGTCTGTCCAAGGGCTGAACACGCGGCAACAGATCGGCATGATAGCCATGTGATGCATGCCGTGGCACCATGCCCATCTCGAGACTTGAGTCTGAAGCAAGTGCTGAATTAACAAGGATAATTGCTATGTGAACTTCTGCAGTTAATCCAGGATGGACTTCAAAGACATTGTTCATTAATCATACAGTTCATACAAAATAAATGTTTAAACACTGACCCTTAACACTTACTTAGTTTAATCATTTTAAACCATGACTTTAACTATACATAAGTAATATTTACATTATATTCATGATGTTAGCCAGAGGGGAACTGGCCCCCCTCAGTGAGTCTGGTTTAGGGTTAGGGTGGGGTTAGTCAGAGGGGAACTGGCCCCCACAGTGAGTCTGGTTTAGGGTTAGGGTGGGGTTAGTCAGAGGGGAACTGGCCCCCACAGTGAGTCTGGTTTCTCCCAAGGTTATTTTTCTCCATTAATCAACATCTTATGGAGATTTGTGTTCCTTGCCACAGTCGCTGCTCACTGATGTTATTAATACAATTATTATTTAATTACTTATTTTTAAACACGATTAACAATTGTATTTTATCTAATTACACAATGATGATTCATCGACATTATAGACATTACAGTTTTATCATCTGTTAATGCCTGATCTTCTGTAAAGCTGCTTGAAACGATGGGTGTTGTGAAAGGCGCTATACAAATAAAATTGACTTGACTTGCTGAAGCGGTCTCATATGCATCAACCCGAGCGTCATAACTGCCGCTGAGGACGCCATATGCCCCAGGTGCCTCTGAAATTGCTTCAATGGGACAGCTGTTCTTGCCCTGAATGACTTCAGGCAGTTCAGCACCAACTGGGTCTGCTCGTTCGTGAGGCATGCTATCATAGTGACCGAGTCCAACTCCATCCCGAGAAAAGAGATGCTCTGCGCTGGAGAGAGCTTGCTATTTTCTCAGTAGACCTGAAGCCCCAGTCAGCTGAGGTATCTGAGTACCAGGTCCGTGTGTGCACACAATAGATCTCGAGAGTGAATTTAAATCTGCCAGTCATCGAGATAGCTGACGATGTGGACGCCCACAGCCACTGAACAGTGGCTGTGCTGAAAGAACTGCTAAAACACTTACCTCCCTCCACGTGCCCACCATAGGACTTGTCAGCGATGGGTGAGGAGGCTTGCACATCCTTGTGATTCAGAACAACTGCCTGAGCGTGGGTGTGTATGTGTCGCAACTAGTTGCGCAAAGGCGGGGAAACAGCATTTGTAGCGCCTCGGTGGTACAGCGGTCGTGAGAACGATGGACATAAACACCAAGTGTGTAATCCAGGGTGTGAGTAAACGTAATCTTTTTGAAAGTGTGGGTACCGCACCCACTGGCATGTGGCAAAATGAACATAAAAGGAAAAAAAAGATTCTCCTCCCGGCCCTCCACCGGGGGATGGAGTGGTCTGTGCACCACCTCCAAACTTACAGCAGGTTTCCTCACCCCTGGGTCACCTGTCTCAGGGGCACTTCGAAGCCTTCCTGGGGTTCTTGGCACTGGATTGTGTGTCGACTTCCTTCAGGGGGCTCTACGCCTGTGCCGAGCGATTGGCTTAGGCTGCGGTGGAGCCGGTGTTGCTGCCGCAGGAGCAGGTGGGGTGTGGGACATTGAACCACACCAGGGCAGAATATGCTGGATAGCCTCTGTCTGGTTCTTGTCCGTCAAGAACGGCTGAGCAAACCCTCAATGGTGTTGCTGAACAGGCCAGCCTGGGAGATGGGGGCGTCAAAGAAACTATCTGTGTGTGTTTGTGTCTTCTTTTAAGTTTACTATTAAACTATTATTTATATTGAAAAGCCAGATCTCGCCTTCTCCTTTCCATTGAATACTTTACACTAACCTTGTCGACATCCTTAATTTTGACCAGGTTAAGCCACCGGTGGACCACCATGGTGAACATCGCCTGCCTGAGAGCCTACGCCATTACCTTCGTCGCCCATATTACGAAGTTGGTTGCCGAGCACAGCTCCTGCACCGCTCTCGGATCAGGACTACCCTCGTCTAGCTCTCTCAATCCCTTGGCCTGGTGGACTTGCAGGAGGCCATGGCATGCAGGGCGGAGGCGGCCTGTTAAGTGGCACTGTAAGCCTTAGCCATCAGGAATAACGTAGACTTCCAGACCTTGGACGGGAGTCTCTGGTGATTCCGCCAGGTGGCTGCATTTTGCAGGCACAAGTGCACCGTAACCGCCTTATCCACCCGAGGACCCATCCCGGGTAGTGAAAGGGGGGCAGGGCGCGGCTGTGAGTGGTTCTCTGAGCCCAGGAACCAGTCATCAAGCCGCGAGGGCTCAGGGCAGTGTGGAAGGTTCCACTCAAGCCTGACACTCGTGGTGGCCTGGTCAAACATGGCTGTCAGTTCCGTGTCAGTCTCAGACTCGGCAACCACACCCGAAGTTGAGAACCCAGTCGAGTCATCCGTGTCTGACCGTGCCAGCCCATTTGCGCAAGATGCTGCGACCGAGAGCTCATCCTGCTCTCGAGCCCTGAAAGAGACATTAAACTCTTCCTGGGGCTAGCTGCCTGTCTCATCCCAAAACTCGACCAGGGCAAACGAGCGTACTGGGGAATGGGAGGTCAGTGGGGGTTCACCTAGTGAAACCAATAACATCAGGGTCCCCAAATCACCCCCAGCACTAACCGTCATGGCCTGATACCCATAGGTAGAAGAACCAGGGTGGGGAGAGTGTCTTTCCCTCTGAAGAAGGTTAGCTGCGACTGCAACATTGCTATTGTCATGTTCTCGTGTGGCTACGGCCCATACACATGATGCAATGATTGTGGCCATCAGAACCGGAGAGATATAGACCGCATCCAGGAACTACACACAGACGGAAAGGCATCTTTAAAAAGACACTTTCTGTCAGTGCTAACTCTTTTAGAGGAATATTTCTCTTTTAGATATACTCTCTTGGTGTGGATTTCAAAGCACCCAGGGGCGTTCTCTGCACTTATGTGTAGTACAAAGACACTGTTCAGTTCCAAAGAACAAATCTGAATGAGTGGTTGCAAGCTGGCTCCTTTTATACCCATATGTCCGGGAGAGTGGCATGCAAATTCCACTCGCCAATTTTAATTGGCCTTTTCTCAAATATCAGAGGTGTTTGGGGCTCCCAAGTGTGACCTCTAGTGTCACTACATTGACACAAATTCAAGTGAGTGACAGATAGGGAAATGTTGATTCAATGTATATATGTTGTGTTTTTTATATTGTTATGCGTTTATGAATCAATAACAATTTTAATTGAAAAAAGAAGAGTTTCTGAGATTACTGGGAATACCTCTTTTAAGAGCTTAGTTGTTATTAAATCTAACATACATGTTTGACTTTTGATGTTTTGATAGCTCTTCATGACCTATGACAGCAAAGGATTGAAGTCACTCGTGAGCAAAATTATGAGACACTGTTTTCAATGGTGCTGTGACAGTTGATTACATAGTTCCAATTTATTTCTGATGATTTCTATTTTATCAATAAAGAAATTCATGATGTCATTACTATTGTGCTGTGACAGAATATCTGGTTCAGTTGAAGCATTATTCCTAACCAATTTAGCCACAGTTCTGAATAAACACCTAGGATTGTTGAGGTTATTTTCTATGAGTTTACTAAAATATGCTGACCTGGCAGCTTTTAGTGCGTGTCTGTAGCTACAGACACTATCCTTCCATGCACCGCGAAATACCTCTAAATTTTGTATTCTTCCATATGCACTCCAGTTTCCGAGCTGCTCTCTTGAGAGCATGAGTGTGATCATTGTACCACGGTGCAGGGCTTTTTTCTTTCATTTTCTACACTATCAAGAGTGCTAGAGAAGACTGTATTTATATTTTCTCTTATTTCATCAAGTTATTATAGGCTTTTTGGCTTTCTGAATATGTGAGACAATTCTGAAAGCTTATTAGTGAAGATATCTTTAGTGGTCGACATTAGCTGATCGCAGCATACAAGAGATGAGGTAATGATCCGAGATGTCATCACGCTGCGGCAGAATTTCTATATTATCAACATCAACTCCATATGACAGAATTAAATCTAGCATATGATTATGGCGATGAGTTGGTCCTGTCACATTTTGTTTGACTCCAAAAGGGTTGAAAATATTGATAAATGCTAATCCCAATGTATCATTTTCATTATCTTTGTTAATGCTGAATTCACCAACAATTCGGACGAGTAAGTCATTTAGTTTTCATTAGCTGACATGCTATTTTATATAAACATGTACGTATTTTACTAGTGGGACTGTTTCCAGACTTGCCAGCCAGGTTTCAGAGTATTGACATTTGAAATATGTCCTAATAAGCAAGTTTTAGTTACATGTAAATGTTGTTTTGTCTGAAGCGTGTATTTAAATTGAATGCTGTATGATATAAATATGATATGTAATATGATATAAAAATAATATGAATGTTTAGATTACATTTTAACTAGCATTTATGCTGCCTCATTATCATCAACAAAGATTGTGCTTGCACATATGTGTTCAGATTAAATGAGTAAAATGCACTTTAAATATGCCCATATTAGAAAATCAGCATATTATAATGATTTCTGAAGGATCATGTGACACTGAAGACTGCAGTAATGATGCTGAATATTCAGCTTTGATCACAAATTGCATTTTACAACATATTCAAATAGAAAACTGTTCTTTTAAATTGTAAAAAGAGTTCACAATATCACTGATTTTACTGTATTTTGGATCAAATAAATGCAGTCTGGGTGAGCAGAAGAGACTTCTTTTAACGGTAGTGTAGGTCTAAAGTAAAGTAAAGTCTTTATGTAAAGTAAATGTATAGTCAGATTACTTATTTTAACTTAAAATTAGATTTTGATCATTAAATCTCCTCACATTCATTCTCTTTCTGTCACATTCCTCATTGATGGGCCCAGGGGAGGGGTCTTTTGTCTCTTCAGGTGTGAATTACAATCAATATTCATTCACGCATCCTCGCATATGACCTTTCAACACTAAAATTGAAGTTCAATTACTATATTGTTTTGTATGAATGAGTGATCAGGTGGTTTTCACATCATTTTGTAGCAAAAACTCGAGAGCTACAAGATCCAGTTCTCAAAAGTCTTGTGGACAAATGTTTAGTATGTGTTATATGGCCTTATTTCAATGACTTAACATTTTTGTTTTTTCAAAACCATCCATAAATGTTATTTTCTCAAAAATACAAACATGTACACACATGTTGCTCACATTATTTTAGCCCAGTTTGTGCTGAATACAGTGTTATCAGACTTTAGCCATTAATATGTTTTTAAGTAACTGAAAAAAGCACAAATGTCAAGGCATATCAAAACTTCTCCAGGGCACAAAACACCCTCAGATCCCCGAGGGTTAATCCAGGTTTCAGTCAAACAGAGCGCATCCAAACCATCATCTGTAATTATTTAATTTACAATTAGTGCTTTGGTAGAAAGAGATCTAATGTTTAGTAGCCCTACCTTCATATGATGTTTATCTTTAATTATTATTATTATTTTTCAAATTTGACCTTAAGCTCATTTTTTCTAAATTATTTTTTTGTTTGGTAGTTCAGGGAACAGACACAGTCTCTATGAGATATCTAGGTGATATTGTCTCTATGTAGTTTATATGACCTGTGTGACATCTCAATGCAGCTCGCATATGTTCGGATTAACCAGTTTGTCTGCTTCCTGACCTGGGCCCCAGTAAGTCAAATACTATCATAATCTAGACTATGAGCCAAATTACTAGAGAGGAGAGTGAAACCTTCCCTGGAGGGATGGTGTCCGTCTGTCTTTAGCAGGTCAGGTCTACCCCAAAAACTCTTCTAAAACCACCTTAACCCTATAAACCTAATCACCACGATGAGCAGGGAGGGGGCTATATTACTGTGTCTGACATAATTTTTGCAAGTTCACACACCTCTTTAACATTATCTCTAGTGAGGCTGACAAAGCCGGACATCAGAAGTGTGGACTGAAGTGATGTTTGGATGGCACAGGCTGCATTTAGTCATCATCACTAAGAGACACGTAGCAGTGGAGTCCAACACCAAGCAGGAATGGTGCTGGATCCATCCGGTTCTGGTCTGAACTCAGGATAGGAGTCCCGAGGTTGAGGACAGGGAAACAAATAAAATAATATTAGCATAGATGGCATTCAATTTATTGCAGAATTATAGATCATGATCACTGTTTCTGGTTCCGGCAGACTAAACTAAAGCAGCCTAATTGTGGGTTGGAGTATAAATTAGGTGTATTTCTGGCTATATAGATGAATCTTTAGTCTAGACTTAAACTGAGTGAGTGTGTCTGCATCTCGAACAGTGTTTGGGAGACCATTCCATAGTTTAGGAGCCAAATATGAAAAGGATCTTCCTCCTTTTGTGGATTTTGATATTCTAGGAACTATTAACAGGCCAGAATTTTGTGATCGTAATGAACGTGATGGAATATAGCGTGACAGAAGATCACTTAAGTACTGCAGAGACCATTCAAAGCTTTGCACGTAGTTAACAGAATTTTAAAATGAATATGAAATTTCACAGATAAGCCAATGTAATGATGATAAAATGCGGCTAATATGATCATATTTCTTGGTTCTCGTCAGCACTCTGGCTGCTGCATTTTGAGCCAATTGAAGTTTATTTATTGATCTTTAGGATATCCTCCCAGTAATGCATTACAATAATCTAGTCTTGAGGTCATGAATGCATGAGTTTTTCGGCATCAGCAACAGAGAGCATGTGCCGTAATTTAGCAATATTTCTTAGGTGGAAGAATGCTGTTCTACAAACATTTGTAATTTGATTTTCAAAGGACAGATTGGTATCAAATATAACACCTAAGTTCTTCGCTGTTGAAGATGATGTAACAGTACACCATCCACAGTGAAATTATATTTTAGCATCTTAATTTTAGAGGTTTTTGGTCCAATAATGTGTTTTTCTGTTTTGTCTGAAGTGTGAAGAAGGAAATTTCTTGCAATTTCCTGCCAGCTGCCATGTTGCTTTCTTGAGAGCATGAGTATGATCATTGTACCATGGTGCAGGGCTTATTCCTTTAATTTTCTTAATCAAAGGGGGTGATACTATCAAGAGTGCTAGAGAAGCCTGCATTTATATTTTCAATTATTTCATCAAGTTCTTCTAGACTTTAGGGTTTACTTAGTGTATGAGATAATGTATAGTGTAATCTATAGTGTATGAGCTACCAAGGCCCCCCTAAGTAAAACAGCATTGAATGTCTGTATATTCATCACTTGCATACTGTATCAATACAGTATTCCAACTGCAAAAGCCCAAAGAACAAAGAAAACTAAATGAAAAACACATTTCAGTACACTCAAAAATGTTGCAAATTCAAAGTTAATAATGAGTGATATATTCTGCCACAGCATCACATCTTCACATTATCACAAACAAGTGTGGTGTGGAGTGGTGGTGGTGTAGTGGTCTAAGCACATAACTGGTAATCAGAAGGATGCTGGTTTGAGCCCCACAGCCACCACCACTGTGTCCTTGAGTAAGACACTTAACTCCAGGTTGCTCCAGGGGGATTGTCCCTGTAATAAGTGCTCTGTATAATACATTGGTACTCAGAAGGTTGCTAGTTCGATCCGCACAGTCACCACCATTGTGTCCTTGAGTAAGACACTTAACTCCAGGTTGCTCCGGGGGGATTGTCCCTGTAATAAGTGCACTGGAAGTCGCTTTGGATAAAAGCGTCTGCCAAATGCATGAATGTAAATGTAAGTGTGAACAATTTTGAGTCATTGTGTGTAAACAATGACAGTAGTGTTGTAGTTGTGTTTAACTTTTGCTGCCAGTGTTTACTGTTTTGTAACACAAGTGCATCACAGTGCGAAAAGTGTTTTAGTGAGTGAGAATGTGCTTAGAGTTTTGCAAAAAGAGTGATTGAATTGACAAATGGGATTAGGCCACTGTGCATTTGGTTCAGAAAATATTCCTCTAATAACATTGGAACCTGCACACCCTCAAGAACATTAGTATATCACGAGAACTCACTCTACTACAGCGCTGACAGTTATTAATGAGATTTAATTTAAAGTCCAGCCTAACAAGAGCTCATCTGTTTCAGAGAGAGAGAGAGAGAGAGAGAGAGAGAGAGATTATGAGGGAGAATTTTAAGGTGATATTATCTCTAAATATTCAATTTCAATTTTCAATTTAAAGTACTTTATTGGCATGATTGTGTTTACATATAATATTGCCAAAGCATTAATACACAAAACAGATAATGACAAGACAAATAATAATGATAAGATAGAATTAAAATAAGGTGCCAGGTAATGAATCAAATAAAATGAAAACTATAATAACAATATACACTATACAATATAAAATAAAATATGCATTTAACAGGACATTATAAACATAAGAGAATAAAAATACTGTGAATGAAGTACATTAAGGCAGTGATTGGTTTCTGAGGGTGAGCAGCTCAAAAATGAATTTAGCTGCAACTGATGCATGATGGTCCTCCTCCAGTAACACCAGCATCTGATATGATCTCCCCCAGTAACACCAGCATCTGATATGATCTCCCCCAGTAACACCAGCATCTGATCTGATCTCCCCCAGTAACATTAGCATCTGATCGGATCTCCCCCAGTAACACCAGCATCTGATCTGATCTCCTCCAGTAACACCAGCATCTGATCTGATCTCCCCCAGTAACACCAGAATCTGATCTGATCTCCCCCAGTAATGCCAGCATCTGATATGATCTCCCCCAGTAACGCCAGCATCTGATCTGATCTCCCCCAGTAACACCAGCATCTGATCTGATCTCCCCCAGTAACACCAGCATCTGATATGATCTCCCCCAGTAACACCAGCATCTGATCTGATCTCCCCCAGTAACACCAGCATCTGATATGATCTCCCCCAGTAACGCCAGCATCTGATCTGATCTCCCCCAGTAACACCAGCATCTGATCTGTTCTCCCCCAGTAACACCAGCATCTGATCTGTTCTCCCCCAGTAATGCCAGCATCTGATATGATCTCCCCAAGTAACACCAGCATCTGATCTGATCTCCCCCAGTAACACCAGCATCTGATCTGATCTCCCCCAGTAACACCAGCATCTGATCTGATCTCCCCAGTAACACCAGCATCTGATCTGATCTCCCCCAGTAACACCAGCATCTGATATGATCTCCCCAAGTAACACCAGCATCTGATCTGATCTCCCCCAGTAACACCAGCATCTGATCTGATCTCCCCCAGTAACAACAGCATCTGATCTGATCTCCCCCAGTAACACCAGCATCTGATCTGATCTCCCCCAGTATCACCAGCATCTGATCTCCCCCAGTAACACCAGCATCTGATCTGTTCTCCTCCAGTAACGCCAGCATCTGATCTGATCTCCCCCAGTAACACCAGCATCTGATCTGATCTCCCCCAGTAACACCAGCATCTGATGTGATCTCCCCCAGTATCACCAGCATCTGATCTGATCTCCTCCAGTAACGCCAGCATCTGATCTGATCTCCCCCAGTAACACCAGCATCTGATCGGTTTCTGCCAAACTGGAAAACTGTGGCATGAGGTTTGAGAGTTTGTGGAGGTATATCTCTCTCACCTTTGCAAATTTCTCACAGTGAAGGAGAAAGTGTGTCTCTGTCTCGACCTCACCCGTGTCACAGTGAGCACAGACTGTGACTGTCTGTCTGTCTGTCTGTCTCAACCTCACCCATGTCCCAGTGAGACTCATTCATGTTTGTCTGTGTCGGCCTTTTTCTATGTTCAGAATGTGATCACTGAGTCTGTATTTGGTGAGGATCCGTCTCTGTTTTGGATCTCTTACTGTGTGCAGATATTCTGCCAGATTATATGTTCTGTTTAGGGTCCGATAACATTCCAGTGCTGTGCTTTGGTTTTTAAATTTCATTTTCCCAGTGTTCCAAATATTAATTTTCAGAGGTGGGGACAAGTCACACATGGTCAAGTCCAAGCAAGTCTCAAGTCTTAACCATCAAGTCTCGAGTCAAGTCTCAAGTCGCAGTTCAGATAAATCAAGCAAGTCAAGTCAAGTCAAGGGTTCACCCTAAGCAAGTCAAGTCAAGTCCTGATAAGTTTCAAGTAAAGTCAAGTCACACTACTAAAATAAAGAGGTAAATTTTTTCGATACATATTTATTTTTGCACAGAAAAGATGAACTTGTATACATATATTATGTATCTTATTTATTATACATTTGCTACATATTAATCATATGCATATCTGTGCTACATTAATATCTGAAAATAAAATAAAATTGTGTTGTTTACACAAAACGTTCAGACATTAACATTACCTGTAAACATTAAAACAAATTTATTTTCGTATGCACAAACATTCTTTACATTTTTAAAAATAATGTAATTTAAGGAAAATCAATTTGCAAAACCACATTTATGTGACCAAGTGTAAATGGAATCGTTTTGATAAATCAGAATCAGCTATCCGATCTGAGAAAACGCATGAAGTGGCCAGGTGTAACGTTAAACATAGGGTTGCCAACCACAACAGTTTTCTGTAGCCTTGTGCGAACTTATTCAATAGAATTAGACTTCTAGAATGTTCTTTCAAGTGCAAAAAAAATATTTTTTTCATTTAGTAGTTTTTCTTATCATAGCCAACAAATGTCTTCGGAAACTCCTTTTCCTCGATTTACTGAAGCCTATATGTAAAACGCATTTGCAGCTGCACAGCCGTGTATATATCTATGCTGCATATATCTATGCCATCTGGCTCGCTCATAGGCTGTGCTGCGGCAACTGCACATCCAATGGCGCGAGCGCGGGTCAGAGCCCGCCAAGTAAGTCCCCGAATTTTGCATTAAAGCAGGTCTTCGTTCATTCATAGTCTGTCTGACATATATATTAGAATAGAAGCTATGTGTCTGTCATGGATTTGCACTGAATTGATACTCAAAAATACGGAACAAAGTGCGTTCCGTATCAGTTCAATACGGAACAAGACTTTTATGTGTCAAATACGGAACGATTCCTAGTTAAACAGCCCCTTAGAAATGTTTAGGTGCGTGCTAGTGATCACATCGGCGCCTCCATGTTAGCCTCTCATGCAGTAACGTTATGTGCAATGCTTTATAGTTTCCACACGCAGTCCACAAACTTGAAAATGCGCCCGCTCATTTTAAGATGCCAATCAACATTAAAAAACTCAGGCTACGCCACTGTTATAATCAAATTCCCCAATAAGTTACATCTATTTACGAGACGTAACAGTATAATGATAATGCCATGGTCACATTTCTAATAAGAAAAAAACATAATATGCCATCAAGGCCAAATTATGACAAACAGAAAAGATTAATTCATTACATTAGTAATCGTTATAACGTAGATCTTAGTGAAACTGACTATAAAGAGATTACTTTCTTACCTTTCCTTGTGGTTCTTCTTGATATGTCGAACGAAATTTGACGTTGTGGTTGTCGTGTCGGATATTCGTGCCTTGCATATTTTGCAACTGGCAAATCTTTTTTTATAGGCACGGTCCAGTTCAAAGTCTGTATAGCCAAACGAGACAATTTGTGGAGCTCGACTACTGTCTGCCATGTTTGGCGCGGTTTGAATTGAGCAGCGTTAAAGGCACAGATGCCGATAGCGAGGCTGACCTCACAATATATATATATATATGTTAATTAATTGTATTGCTGTTTGTTTATTATACGTTCAAGTCATTGTCGAGTCTTCCACTTCAAGTCAAGTCAAGTCTCAAGTAACTTGTTCTCAAGTCAAAGTCAAGTCAAGTCATTTTCGTACTTTAATCAAGCAAGTCACAAGTCCTGAAAATTGTGACTCGAGTCAGATTCGAGTCAAGTCATGTGACTCGAGTCCCCCACCTCTGTTAATTTTTGCTTTATTTTATGATTTGGTTTATTCTGATTTGTTTTGTTCAGCAGTGCTGGTCTGAAACTGGTGTTTGTTAGTTGTTAGTGGGTTTGTGAGTTTTCTGGTTTTAGGCTTCAGCTCTTGGGATTTAAGGGCTTCATGTTGCAGTGTGTTAGAGGAACTTGAATTTAGGTGTGTCCAAAATTTGAGGGATGGTTTTTCAATATGTATAATAAGGGGGTATCTGCCTAGTTGGGCCCGGCATGCATTAGTAGGTGTTCTTCTCTGAACTCTTAGAATGTTTCTACAGGGATTCTATGGGGTGTTTGTCCCATCTAGAGTAGTCTGCCATACAGAGTGGACCCCAAACCTCACATCCATACAGCGCAATAGGCATTATAATACTATCAAAGATCTTACACCAGATTGTTACAGGAATGTCAACTTGGGTAAATTTGCACTTAATAGCATAGAATGCTCTTCTATCTTTCTCTTTTAGTGCATTCACTGCCAGACCAAAACCCCCACATTTTTAGACCGAGGTAGTCGTAGTGTCGGGTGTGTTCTATTGCAGTGTTCCCCAGAGGGAATGTGTATCTGGTGTCCTGTAATCTGGCTTTTTTCTGGAAAATCACAATTTTCGTTTTTTCAGATTGACTGTCAGGGCCCAGTTCTGACAGTAGTTCTCCAGCAGGTCCAGGTGCTGCTGTAGCCCTTGTGCAGTAGCTGACAGCAGCACCAGATCATCTGCATAGAGAAAAAATTTAACTTCAGAATGATTTAGAGTAAGACCGGGAGTTGCAGATTGTTCCAGTAGCACTGCTAACTCATTAATGCAAATGTTGAACAGAGTTGGACTCAAACTGCAGCCCTGTCTCACTCCTCGCCCTTGAGTGAAAAATTCTGTTCTTTTATTGCCAATTTTAACTGTGCACCTGTTGTCGGAATACATAGATTTGATATTGTCGTACATTTTACCCCCAATGCCGGATTGTAGAATTTTATGATATAGACCATCATGCCAGATGGAATTGAATGCTTTTTTAAATCAAAGCATGCATACATTTTGATTTTGATTTTTTGATGAACGTGCTGGTTGACTATCGTGTGTAGCGTGTGAATGTGGTCGGTGGTTTGGTAGGAATCCAATCTGACTCCTACTCAAGACATTGTGCTTGGTAAGGAAGGCCTGTATCCGGGTGTTCAGGATAGAGCAGCAAGTCTTCCCCAGATTGCTGCTCACACAAATGCCTCTGTAGTTATTGGGGTCGAATTTGTCTCCACTCTTATATAATGGGTGTATTAAGCCCATACTCCAGGTGTCAGGAAAATAGCCAGACTGCAGAACCAGATTGAAGAGTTTTAACAAGGCCTCCTGCAGTACTGCTGGACTGTGCTTCAGCATTTCTGTTCTAATGTTGTCTAGACCACATGCCTTTCTGGGTTTTAGTTTCTTAAGTGCATCTGCCAATTCTTCTCTGCTAATATGATAGTCTAAAGGGATTTGGTTATTTTTTATTACAGATTCCAATTGACTCAGTTTATTTTGCATGCTTTTCTGGTCAGGTGTGAGATTTTCTGGAGAAATTTCTTTGAATAAGTTTTTAAAATAGTCTTTCCATAATTCTCCATTTTGTATGGCTATGTCCTGACTGTGTTGTTTATTCAGACTGTTCCATTTTTCCCAGAACTGATTATTATTAATTGAGTCTTCAGTTTCATTAAGAGTGTGGTTTAGGTGTGTGTTGCTTTTTGTGGCGTATTGTATTTTTATAATCCCTGAGTGCTTCACAATAGTTTTGACTGGTTTCAAATTTGTGTGGCTCTCTATGTTTTTGGTTAGAGATCTGTCTGAGTAGTTTTCTTCTAATTTTACATTCTTTATCGAACCAAATTTTATCCCTGGTTTTAAGTTTAGTTTTCTTGTTTGTACAAAGTAAATTTGAGCACCTTTGATAAATGTCATTTATTTGTTGTACTGCGGAATTTACGTCGATCTTGTTAGCCATAAACCGTGTTGTTTGAAATCTATTGATTAGGTTGGACATGTCTTTGGAGCTAATTGCACTAAGGAATTCAGACTCATATTTTGGAGACCATTTGTATGTTGGAACAGGTTGCTGGGCTCTTGGTCTGTTCTACGGTGTTGGATTGACTTTAGGAACACATTAATTTGACAGTGGTCTGATAAGGTAGACTGTGGTCTGACAGTGAATGCATGTATGTAGGAGGTGTCCATGTCTGTAATGGAATAGTCGACTACACTAGACCTAAGAGCTGAGCAGTACATGAATCGACCTAAAGAGTCCCCTCGGATCCTACCATTAAGCATATACAGACCCAGGCCTCGACCGAGACACAATAACTCCTTACCGTTTTTGTTGACTGTACTGTCCGGATTGTTCCGTGTTGTAGTGGTGTGGGTTAGATGTGTGTTGGCTTTCAGTATGTGGTTATTCCCATGGGTATCTATAATGTCCGGTTCTGAACCTGTCCTTGCATTTAGATCCCCACATAACATCACATTCCACTGGGTCTGGAATTGGCTGGTTTCCATCTGAAGCTGATTAAAATGATTGTCCTTGTAGTACGGAGACTCTGATGGAGGTATGTAGGCTGCACAGATGTAAAGGTCCTTATCACAGTCTATGATGCCTTTTTAAAATTTAAGCCAAACATGTGATGAGTCTTTTTTCATGATTGATAGGCTGTTTTTTAAAGTCTCTTTGTACCAAAGGATGACCCCACCAGAGTCTCTTCCGCGTTTCACTTTACAGTTTTTAAGTGATGGCAATAATATTTTCCTGTATCCTAAAGGGCAGTGACTGTCCACGTCTGATCGGCACCATGTTTCTTGCAGAATAATGATGTCCTGGTTATAAATGTTTTTCAGGAACTCAGTTTTTAAAGTCTTGACCCCTAAGATTGTGGAGTAAAGGCCTTGAATACTCCAAGAGCTTATAGTGAAAGAAGTCATAGTGGAATAAAGTGAGGTGTTTTGGTGGTCCAGATGGCTTACCCCAGTATTCTACAGATGAGATGTAGAAGATGTTTCACCTCTGTAATATGTGTGGAGTCCGTGTGAATTTTGCCCTTCACTACATCAGCATAAGTAAGCTGCTGTGATTGCGGAAAGGGCTGTGCTGTTCTGTCCGGTGCCTCCTGTTGTTGTGTGTGAGGGTCCATGTTTGTAGGTTGACTGGAGCTGGGCTGAGAGTTTGGTTGGGCTTCAGTGTGTTGTGGTCTGGTTGGTTGCTCTCTTCTTATTGGAGTGTTTCTGGTTATTGGGCCCCTTTGTGTAATTGAAAGTTGGTTGCCGCAATGACTGTTGGGACTTGTAAGCCAACGTTGTGAGGGTGCAGTTTGGGAATTTCTGCAGAGTAATGAATCTTTTCGTTTTTTAGCAAAGACTCTTACACTCTCCTGGCTTAGGTGCACATGGTCGTATAAATCCTCAGTCGTTAGACTTGGGTGGTGGACAACTTTGATGGCCATAAGGCTGGAACATGCAGTTGTTATCCTCTGGTTGATGCTATTGATCAGGTTGGCAGGGTAGTCCTTCCTGAGTAGCAGGGTTGAGATGGTGATGTTGGCCTGCGGGAATTCCCTGCGAGCCTTCTTAGCCACACTTATGACACTATCTGCACCTCTTTCCCTCAGGGTATAGAGGTCGTTGGTTCCTGTGTGGATGATAATGTTCTGTGGGTTTTGCAGAGTGGACTGACAGAGGATTTGGAGTGCGCTGTTTATTGTGGGGCACCAGAATTTGCCAACCGTGTGTTTAGGGAAGAGCTTTCGGTGGTGCGAGAACTTACCATTTGAGTCTATAAGAATGGCTGTTTTTGGTGGTTGTAGTTTCCGGATTTAAGGTTTACGAGAGTGCTTTGGGGTGTGGTGAGGGGTTTGAGGGGTTTGTGTTTGAGGAGGACTGCGCTGAGCTGGCTGTGTGACCGTACTGTCGCTGGTCTCCTGACTGTTCTCTGTAGCTGGCTGCTCATTGTCTGTCTGTAAGTTTGTGGATGAGCAATTGAAATGCACTGTAACGGTGGTTCTGTTTACGTCTTCCAGTTTTTCATTAATGCTATGAATAAGTGTGATTTTTTCCATCATTTCTTTTCTCAGATCAGAAACTTTTTCATTTAAATTGTTGTTGTTTTTTAGATTTTTATTTTCATCTCCAGCAGTCCTATTGTGATGTGGTATTCTTCTTTGAAAGCCTTTAACTCCTCTCTTAGATGTTGAGAAGTGTAAGTTTCTTGAAGTGTGCTTTCTTTGAATTCAGTGAGTTCCATTTCCATTTGGGAAAGGCACTCCTGAATGCACTGGATAGAAACTGTTGATCTGGGTGTGTGTGGGTAGAGAGGGGCAGTTTGTGTTCGTGATGGTGAAGATGTGACCTCCTCTGCTGCTGTTGTTGGGGGGAGAGAAGACTTTTCCTTCTCAGCTAGGACTTTTAGTTCAGCAAACTGTCTCTCAAATTGCTCAAGTCTGTCCTCTGAGCCCTGGACCATTACAGTGCCATTGTGATACAGGTTGATGTTGAACTTTGGTATAGTGTCCAGATACAGTTGTCTCATGGCTCTCCACCCATTTTTAAGTCTTTAAAATTGGAGCAGAGTGCTGAGTGCCAGGCATTTGGGTACTCTGTATAGAAGAGCAGGTCTGTTTTCACTCTTCTGTCATTTATTTCCATGAAGTCTGCTCTAGTAGTTTCAGGGAATTCTCTGATTAATTTGGTTTTGAATTTCTTTCTTGCAGTCTCACTTGTTACGTCGTCAGGATATGTGATGACCCTTCTGATGAGGCATATTCTGGAGAAATTTCTTTGAATAAGTTTTTAAAATAGTCTTTCCATAATTC
The DNA here is from genome assembly GCF_025860055.1 of Xyrauchen texanus. Lineage (NCBI taxonomy): Eukaryota > Metazoa > Chordata > Actinopteri > Cypriniformes > Catostomidae > Xyrauchen > Xyrauchen texanus. The sequence continues at coordinate 1,180,035 of NC_068277.1, read as the reverse complement.
TCCATTTTGTATGGCTATGTCCTGACTGTGTTGTTTATTCAGACTGTTCCATTTTTCCCAGAACTGATTATTATTAATTGAGTCTTCAGTTTCATTAAGAGTGTGGTTTAGGTGTTGTTACTTTTTGTGGCGTATTGTATTTTTATAATCCCTGAGTGCTTCACAATAGTTTTGACTGGTTTCAATTTGTGTGGCTCTCTATGTTTTTGGTTAGAGATCTGTCTGAGTAGTTTTCTTCTAATTTTACATTCTTTATCGAACCAAATTTCATCCCTGGTTTTAAGTTTAGTTTTCTTGTTTGTACAGAGTAAATTTGAGCACCTTTGATAAATGTCATTTATTTGTTGTACTGCGGAATTTACGTCGATCTTGTTAGCCATAAACCGTGTTGTTTGAAATCTATTGATTAGGTTGGATATGTCTTTGGAGCTAATTGCACTAAGGAATTCAGACTCATATTTTGGAGACCATTTGTATGTTGGAACAGGTTGCTGGGCTCTTGGTCTGTTCTATGGTGTTGGATTGACTTTAGGAACACATTAATTTGACAGTGGTCTGATAAGGTAGATTGTGGTCTGACAGTGAATGCACGTATGTAGGAGGTGTCCATATCTGTAATGGAATAGTCGACTACACTAGACCTAAGAGCTGAGCAGTACATGAATCGACCTAAAGAGTCCCTAAAGAGGCATATCCATCCATTGTCACCTTGATTGCTTTGGGTCTTTGAATTTTAAATAGATGTGAGGCTATACAGGTTTCAGATTTTTTATTGGATTAGCTGTTCTCAGACTATTTACCACTCAGTGTGCCATTCAGCCCTTTGTTTGGCTTAGATGCTTTGCCACCTTCCACTTTGCACCTCCAGAAGCAAAATCTTGGGTTGTTGTTGAGCAGGAAAGCAGACCTGGAACTCTCCCTTTGTTTATTTTATGTTTTAAACTTAGCTGTTTGTTTCCCTTAAAATGTCAAATATTCCAGACTTCTAAAGGTACTCACAGCACTTTGATACTATCAGACTGTCCATGCAGCTTCTCTGTTGGCTGGTGCTTTGTTTCAGGTGTGTTCTTTAGAGTCCTTAAAATGCTGAGATTTCCAGAGTGTTTGTTCCAAAAATCCAAGATTGTTGAAAAGTAATTTAAATCCAGATGATATTGATTAAAATCAGTGTAAATATAATCCAATATGATCTTGTAAACAATCTTGGAAAAAATCCAATAAAATCCTGGTTGAACTAGCAAAAATATTTGTTTTTGTTGTTAAATAGCAGGAGCTCAGGAGTGCACGTCTGTCTCACAGACATGCACCTTGTGAATGTTTGTTTGGTCAACCACATAAACACATCTTTATTACCACTCCCGCCACCGAGTGGTGGTGGCGTAGTGGCTAAAGCACAGGGCTGTTAATCAGAAGGTCACAGGTTCTAACCTCACAGCCACCACCATTGTGTCCTTGAGCAAGGCACTTAACTCCAGGTTGCTCCGGGGGGATTGTCCCTGTAATAATTGCACTGTAAGTCGCTTTGGATAAAAGCGTCTGCCAAATGCATAAATGTAAATGTATTAACACATGTACTATACACACACATTCATGTTGGATTATTTTTAATTTATAAATAGGACTGAACACAAACAGACAGAGTGATGCTGAAGAACAAACACATCACACAAGAATTTCAAAATAAAAGTCAGCAGAAAATACAAACTAAAAGATCTCAAATCCCTTACAACAAGTGTGTATTCTGTTGTTTACTGCATGTAGGCCATTTGAGTATTGGATGCATACAGAAATGTCCATACTGTGTTCAGTTTACATACAGCAGTAATTGTTCTGTCAGGAAACAAGACTATATTCTGAATATACTGTTGGGACAGTCTCTGACATAAAAGATGTGCGACAAAACCATTTGCTAAAGAATGTCTCAAGATGGCGCAGAGTATGGCTGCTGCGTTGCGAGCTCCGTTACAACACTGCGGTTTATTGTTTGTTTTGTTTACAGTTCTTTGTTTTTTTGTCTTGGATGTTGTCTGCCTTATTGTTTAAGACAGACAAACGCTTTTGGACATTGGTTCTACAATTACACATCGAAAACCGGACTTCAAATTCCTTAATGCCGACCCGCTGTTTACAAACACGCCGGCGGAGCCCTTTGTCTGGGCTGCTCGGCCGCGGAAACGCAGAAGGAAAAGAGGAAAACGAGCCGGCGTTCTCATCAGAGTAAGACGTCGTGCAAAACGACCCCCGCTACCCAGTATACTACTGGCAAATGTTCAGTCTCTGGACAACAAGCTCTGCGAGCTGAGAGCGCGGATCTCATTCCAATGAGAGATGAGAGATTGCTGTGTTATCTGCCTTACAGAAACCTGGCTGGCAGCGGAGATTCCAGACTCGGCCATCGAAATCACGGGCTTCTCCGTGCACCGAGCGGACAGAGCGAAAGACCTCTCCGGTAAAAGCAGAGGTGGTGGTGTATGTTTTATGATCCACAAATCATGGTGTGGTCAGAGGAACGTACATTTAATCAAGTCTTTCTGCTCTCCTGATCTGGAATATCTCATGCTTCTGTGTCGACCATTCTGGCTACCGAGAATGCACAGCGGTCATCATCACAGCTGTGTACATCCCCCCACAAGCCGACACAGACCGGGCACTCAGGGAACTGTATGGGAGTATAAGTGAGCAGGAAACCGCGCACCCTGAGGCTGCGTTCATTGTTGCTGGGGACTTTAACAAAGCCAACTTCAAAACAATCGCTCCAAAATACCACCAACACATAAAGTTCAACACACGAGGGGACCGGTTTTTAGATCATTGTTACTCTCCTTTCCGGGAAGGCTACAAATCCCTCCCCGCCCCCATTTGGCAAATCGGACCATTCTTCCGTTCTACTTCTACCTGCTTACAGGCAGAAACTAAAACGGGAAGCACCCACCCTCAGAACGATCCAGTGCTGGTCGGACCAATCAGACTCTGCGCTACAAGACTGTTTTGATCACGCGGACTGGGAGATGTTCCGGTCCGCCTCTGATGACGACATCGAGGTATACGCTGACAGCGTAACGTGTGTCATCAGGAAGTGCATAGAGGACGTTGTTCCGACCAAAACTATACGGATATACCCCAACCAGAAACCATGGGTTAACGGCGATGTTCGCGCGGCACTCACTGCGCAGACCTCCGCTTTTAATTCTTCTAACACGGAGGAGCATAAACAAGCCAGTTATGCCCTCCGTAACAATATCAGTACAGCCAAATGCCAGTACAGGCACAAGCTTGAAGGTCAGTTCAACACCACTGACTCTAGAAGTATGTGGCAGGGAATTAACACAATCATGGACTACAAACGGAATAAAGTTTCCGCCATGAACAGCGCTGCATCTCTCCCGGACGAACTTAATACATTTTATGCTCGTTTTGAGGACAATAACACCGCCCTCGCGGAGAGAGTATTCGCGGCTGACGCTACAGAGGTTGGTTCACTCTCCGTCTCTGTTGTGGATGTAACCCGATCCTTCCGACGGGTGAACATCCATAAAGCCGCGGGTCCAGACGGCATTCCGGGCCGCGTCATCAGAGTGTGCGTGAATCAACTGGCTGGTGTTTTTACGGACATTTTCAATCTGTCCCTCTCCCTGTCTGTAGTCCCCACATGCTTCAAAACATCAACCATTGTGCCTGTTTCCGAAGCAAGCTATAATCACTTGCTTAAATGACTGGCGTCCTGTTGCTCTGACCCCCATCATCAGCAAATGCTTCGAGAGGTTAATATCTGCTCTGTTCTGCCCCCCTCTTTGGACCCTACCGCAACAACCGCTCCACCGATGATGCCATTGCATCTAAAATACACACTGCTCTCTCCCATCTGGAAAAAAGGAACACATATGTGAGAATGCTGTTTGTAGACTACAGCTCAGCATTCAACACCATAGTGCCCTCCAAGCTTGATGAGAAACTCCGGGCTCTGGGCTAAACGGCTCGCTGTGCAGCTGGATCCTGGATTTCCTGTCAGGCAGACGTCAGGTGGTTAGAATGGGCAGCAACACCTCCTCATCACTGACCCTCAACACTGGAGCCCCGCAGGGCTGTGTTCTCAGCCCACTCCTGTATTCCCTGTACACACATGACTGTGTGGCAACACATAGCTCCAATGCCATCATTAAGTTTGCTGAGGATACGACGGTGGTAGGTCTGATCACTGACAATGATGAAAGAGCCTACAGAGAGGAGGTGCACACTCTGACACGCTGGTGTCAAGAGCACAACCTCTCCCTCAACGTCAGTAAAACCAAGGAGCTTGTTGTGGACTTCAGGAAGAAGGACGGAGAACACAGCCCCATCACCATCAATGGAGCACCGGTGGAGAGAGTCAGCAGCTTCAAGTTCCTCGGTGTCCACATTACTGAGGAACTCACATGGTCCGTCCACACTGAGGCCGTTGTGAAGAAGGCTCACCAGCGCCTCTTCTTCCTGAGACAGCTGAGGAAGTTTGGAATGAACCACCACATCCTCACACGGTTCTACACCAGCAGTGTAGAGAGCATCCTGACTGGCTGCATCGCCGCCTGGTATGGCAATAGCACCGCGCACAACTGCAAAGCCCTGCAAAGGGTGGTGCGAACTGCCAGGAACATCATCGGAGATGAGCTTCCCTCCCTCCAGGACATATATACCAGACGGTGTGTGAAAAAAGCTCGGAGGATCATCAGAGACTCCAGCCACCTGAGTCATGGTCTGTTCTCACTGCTACCATCAGGCAGGCGGTATCGCAGCATCAGGACCCGCACCAGCCGACTACATGACAGCTTCTTCCCCCAAGCAATCAGACTGTTGAACACTAGCTTTTTCCCCCAAGCAATCAGACTGTTGAACACTTGATCTATCAGGATCAATAATTAGCACTGCACTTTATTAATCTATAATCTCACACTGGACTGTCAACATATTCTCCTCAATATACTACTTCATATACATATATTTCTTCGAAGGCTGAGGAAAGCACATCTCCCACCCCCCATCCTCACTACATTCTATAGAGGGACTATTTAGAGCATCCTGAGGAGTTGCATCACTGCCTGGTTTGGGTCTTACACCGTTTCGGACCACAAAGCCCTGCAGAGGATAGTGAGGACAGCTGAGAAGATCATCGGGGTCTCTCTTCCCTCCATCAAAGACATTTACATAAAACACTTCATGCTCAAAGCAACCAGCATTGTGGATGACCCCACACACCCCTCACACAAAGTCTTCACCCTCCTGCAGTCTGGCAAGTGGTACCGAAGCATTCGGGCGCTCACGGCCAGAATGTAACAGCTTCTTCCCCCAAGCCATCAGACTCCTCAATACTCAGAGACTGGACTGACACACACACACACACACACACACACACACACACATGTGTCCTGAGTTGCACTTTAATTACTGTCACTTTATAACTGGCTGCTACCTCAATAACTGCTATGTGCATAGAACACTATCTCATAGTATGTTATGTTTACGGTTTTAGAAACTTTTTGCACTACTGTGTACCGGACGGCGCTGCACTGTCTCTCACTGTGCCTATTGTCCTGTTCATTGTTAGAAATGTATTGTACTGTCCCGTACTTTTTGCACATGTTTGCACATGCACTTTATATAGGTATATAGGTATATATAGGTATTTTATTTAGTTGTGTATTCTCATGTGGTTCTGTGTTTGTCCTATGTTGTTTTTATGTAGCACATTGTCCTGGAGGAACGTTGTCTCATTTCGCTGTGTACTGTACTAACTGTATATGGTTGAAACAACAATTAAAACCACTTGACTTGACTTGACTAAACACATTAAACATGTCTTTATCTTCACTGTTCAAACAATATCCGTTATTCTGGATTAAAATGTGGGTTTCAGGACTTGTCCTGTATGTCTGGACAGTCGGTCAGATGTAATATATTTGTAAGATTATATGTGCAGAAGAATTCCAGCAAAATGATTTGAATCTATGAAAAAAATCCAGCATTTCTGTTTGGAATGTGTCAACGTTGTAAATCACAGGCCTTCAGTTACATCAGGCTGTTCTGTGTAAGGTTACAAGGACCATCAGATTTGCACAACTTAATCTAGCCTTGGTAGATAATGCTGAAAATCACATTGAATTTGGTAACGTTTGTACCTGACAAATGAATGATTATAGACTGATGGAACTCTTTAAAATGTGTGTAGCGATGTGCAATCATCTATAATTGATAAATATAATCTTTAATTTTGTATTATTCATCTAATTCTATTAAGAACGGTATCTATAAGGCTTAACTTGATAAAATACAATGATGTGTAAAACCAATATGATTTTGTAACCAGCGATTTTCATGTTTTGTTACCTACATGTATAACAGCCAGGAAAAAATGTCATGTTTGGTATGAAAGCATTCGCTGGTGTATGAACAGAAACTGGTGAAAATGAATATCATGTCTCTTGTACCATTCTCAAAATATAAAAGCTCATGATTAATGTAACAACCCTCACGGGAAAGAGGACAGGAAACGAGACTTCAACAAAAAGGTAAGGCTTTAATTGCTGTCTTTCTCACAGAAGTTTACACAAATAAAACACAAGCACACTGGGTTGGCTTGTCAGGTTCTCTCGACTGGAGGCTCTGTGTCTGCTTTTATGCTGCTCTCCTCGTGCTCACTGGAATTAGAGACAGGTGTTAGGCATCATTTAGCTCAGGTGTAAGCGCCCTTACCACTTTCCTCTCCCGGACGGGCGCTTGACCACGCCCCCGCTGCCACAATTAAATATACACTATTTTTGAGCAGGACATTTTTAAGAGTCTGAAACAAAGGACCATAACACAACTGTCGGAAAAGACAGACCAGTTGACCATGTGACTCTGAAAAGTCACTTCTGATTGGTGCAGGACACCTTTGGGGATACGGCCAATTTCAGTTCAAATTGTTCCAAACAGCAAGAACACTCTCTCTTGCTCTTCGTCTCTCTCTTCGTCTCTCTTCACTCTTCTCCATTCGCGTCATCTTCTGCTGTGGTACAATGGATGTTGCTTATGTTATATAATGCATTATACTCTTTAAGCATAACTGTGAATAGGGGGAATGTCATTATGTATTATAAGTCTCATTATAAATATTAATGATAAGTTATAAATTATTATAATGTGTATTATGAGACATTATAAATACCGTATAATTAATGTATAAAGCCTTTCAAATGCTTAATAAATATGGGCTTCACAGGAAGTGTTACCACAATAATTTCTGTGTACATTAGCAGCTGCACGGATGCATTTATAGACAAGGACATTTCACTTGATATTTGTAAAATATGAATCATTTCTCATCTTTGTGTTGCATCAGTTACTTTCCCCATGTCAGAAGAAATCTGTGCCCCCATTTCAAACAGGCTTGGGGTTTTAACACATTGTTTCATGATTCTGTTTGTTTTGATATTTCTCACTGACAAAGAAACCATAAACCTTAATTTCACACTTCACACACACACACACACACACACACTCTTGTAGCTTGACTTTTATATGCTTGTGACGGCCGTTAGATTTAACATCTGGAGGAGGTTTGAGTTGTTTTAGCTGTAATAACTACAAGCTGACCATTAAAATTTTGTTCTGTAATAACAAAAGGCTGCTGGACAGAGTTTACTGTGAGACACAGAGAGACACGAGGAGGTCACTGAAATCAATAATCGTAAGATCATGCTGAAAGATTGTTCCTCTGATCTCTCACGCACTCTTCTAGAAAGGTGAAATTACTACCAGCTCAATCAGCACTAACAGACCCATCAGAGTACACACACACACACACACACACACACACACACACACACACGTTGTGTTTCCATGTTTTATGGGGACTTTCCATAGACATAATGGTTTTTATACTGTACAAACTTTATATTCTATCCCCTAAACCTAACCCTACCCCTAAACCTAACCCTCACAGAAAGCTTTCTGCATTTTTACATTTTCAAAAAACATAATTTAGTATGATTTATAAGCTGTTTTCCTCATGGGGACCGACAAAATGTCCCCACAAGGTCAAAAATTTCAGGTTTTACTATCCTTATGGGGACATTTGGTCCCCACAAAGTGATAAATACACACTCACACACACGCTCTCTCACACACACACACACACACACACACACACACACACACACACACGAGCAGGAATCAAACTCAGGTCACCAGGTTCATAGCACAGCACGCTAACCACTACACTACCACTCAGACCAGAAGTCTTTTTTTTGGAAGTACCTGATGCATGCATAAATTGTCCTCCTACTTCACATCTGACACAACAGTTTGAATTAATGTTTCACCTTTGTAGTTCAAATTAACTATAACTGTCACAAACAATTACAAAACAAACAAAAAGTAGTTCAACAATGTATCTTGAATAAAGATTTATTATGTTTACATTAATTAATCCATGAATTAATAATTAATCAAGTTTCAGCAACATAATGGCAAGCGTTACAAAGTTACAAAGATGGAGCTCAGAAGTGACGCTCGAGTGAGCAATGATGTTCCATTTTCTTCCTGTCCTCATTTCATTTCTATCGGGAAGACACGCAGGCTTGAGTGAAGTTTAAGATGCCATTTATTTGATAAATGTAAAACAGGAAGTAATGTCTCTCTCTTTGGCGCAGGCCCCGTCCAGCAGTCCAAGGGAGTTGTACCCGGAACCGTCATGCCAGAGATAGGAGGCAGGGGCGAGGAGCTTACCCCAAAAAGAGAGAAAGTAGTATACTACCACTAAAAGAGATGATCCAGTTTGGTACGAACCAGGTCTTGTGTTAGACGTTCATACTGGAGATGGAGAAAATAAGAGATGTGAGCATCAGAATTGACATGAAATTTGCGATATCTCTGGTATGGTTGTGTGAAGCCTTCGCAATAGGAACGTTTTTTTTTTTTTGGGGGTGTGATTTTGGGCTCTCCGTCAAGGCCCCTAGTTGTGCAGAATCTGCCTAAGGCGAGCAGCGTGATATGCGGCCCTACGTTAGGCCGGCATTGCTGTGCAGTATCTTTGTTGAAAGACAACATTTGATATGAAAACCCTCCGATGAGGGAAGAGTTGTTTGAGGTATCTTTGCCGAACGTGGGCAACGTGTGAAAAGTCATACGATAATGGCGACGTTGGGTGCAGTCCCTTCGTTGAAAGACATTTGATATGAAAACCCTCCGACGAGGGAAGAATTGTTTGGGTATCTTTGCTGAAAGGTGGGCTACGTGCATAAAGCCATACGATAATGGTGACGTTGCGTGCAATCCCTTTGCTGAAAGACATTTGATATGAAAACCCTCCGACGAGGAAAGAGTAGTTTGAGATATCTTTGCCGAAGGTGGGCAACGTGTGTAAGCCATACGATAATGGCAACGTTGCGTGAAGTCCCTTCGTTGAAAGATGACATTTGATATGAAAACCCTCCGACAAGGGAAGAGATGTTTGAGGTATCTTTGCCGAAGGTGAACAACGTGTGTTAAGCCATACGATAATGGCAACGTTGCGTGCAGTCCCTTCATTGAAAGATACATCATTTGATTATGAGAACCCTCCGATGAGGGAAGAGTTGTTTGGGCAGCTTTGCTGAGAGGTGAGCAACGTGCATAAAGACATATGATAATGGCGATGTTGTCATGCAATACTCTGTTGAAGGATATCCCATTATGGTGCCAGCTTTCCAGCGGCTGGCTTGTGCAATGGGGGTAGATAGTGCATAACTATGTCTACCCCCCGGGGGGGTAGACATAGTTATGCACTATCCTTGTGAACAAGGGCGTGCTTGAGTTGAATCGGATGTGCTGGGAGAGAGTCACCAACCACAACCAGATATGCATGAGAGCTTATGGCTGCTGGAGAGTTGAGCTTGTTTGATGATTTGGGTTAGGTTGAACATTTCGGGTACAATTGGGGAGATCAGCGGCAGAGCATCTTTATTGTGGATTCCAGTATACCTCGAAAGGTGCCAGTAGGAGCTGGTCTGTGGAACTCCTGCGAAACGAGGGAGGGAGACAGAGATTACATTGAAAACCCAGGGATGTGTCTGGCTGGGATAATGAAGTTGCAGGAAATGCTCTATCATGTCAGACGTCTCATAAGGAACATGATGGTTCGAGGGGGACCAGCCTTTATTGATTTATAGTGACGACTGTGGAATTGTCACATAACTACGATGTGTTTGCTTGTCTGAAGGAAACCCATATGATGCTGAACGTGACGGTGGGTGTGGAATATTAAAGGCCTCTTTTAAACTTCTCTTGTTGATGTAGCTTGCTGTGGTATCACGAAATGCAGCTGCTCTGGGAATGTATATCCCATACCTGTACTCAAACATATATGTTACCCCATATAGGGTAAAAAACCATTTCATTGGAGGGTATAGTGGAATGTTGTTTTGATGGACTATATAATGAAGTGCTATACAAATAAACGCGGAAGGATTTGATAGCTTGAGTCTCTGTGTCATAGCTTTCTTCCCTCAACTGAGCCAGGGATTGCAGATCAAGAAAATTTATTAAATACATTAAATGACGAAATTACCTAATGATGGGATTCATTTCAATGAGAGCGGATGGAGCGTAGGAAGCTATATTGAAAAAGTATAATTCGGTCCATTTTTCTGTGAACCATGATCCTAGAAAGTAACCCCTGAGTCCTGTGGAGGGAGCTGCGTCTGTGAATAGTCACATGTCATCCGGAGATTCGCGGCAGCCATCATCGATTGATAGGTAGGAGAGGTTGTCTACAGAATGAGCTAGTGTGGGGAGGCGGGAAACGAGGGAGTGGCCTTGAGGAATGATAAGCATGGCAAAATTGAGGTGGCCTGGTAGGGACTGGAGATAGCTTATGAGGCCCAAACTGACCAGAGAATCACGTGTAAATAGACCTGATCCTGTCGTGTTTCTTTAGGCAGGAAGCTTGCATGTTTGGAGAATGGAGCGTGATGCCTAGAAATTCAAGAGATGTGGCCCCTTTTTTTTTCTTCTTTTTTTTCCTCTTTCTTCCTTCCTCGAGCTGGAGCAAATAGAGTGAGAAGAATCATGTCTCTGCTTCATAAGAGTCACATTCACATTAGCTTTCGCTCTTCAGCAAGCGCTCTATGTGTATTGTTAGTCTTAATTGGTGTTGTTTGTCTGATTTAAAAATATTATGGCCACCCAACAGTTCATGAAGTGCGTGCACCCCTGCCCTCGTTTCATTACGGGTAGGGACACGCACGCTTTATGTGTGAATTGTTTGGGAGCGCAGCACGCACAGGCAGCTCTCGAGGGATCTGCCTGTGAAAGTTGTGAAGCACTACCCATGAGAGTGCTGCGCTCCCGGTTGGCGTGCTTTGATGATCACGGTCAGGCTCGCGTTCCCCACGGATCTGGTCCCGCGTCTGTTGAGGCAGCGGGCGGTTGAGATCGTGGGGTTCGCGAGCGGATCTTGCAGATGAGAATGAGACTGCTGCGGCACTTTCTCATTCTTCGCTTGAGGATCCCGAGCCTACTGTGAGTGGTGCAGAAGCCCGCGTTGCGGCTTCTTCTGCCCACGATCAGGTCCCAGTGCTTGAGCTCTCTGCTTCCGAGGAAGTGGATATGCTCAGCATTGATGCGGACGACCGTGAGTCAAGCACGCCAGTTTTCGGCCAAGCTTATGAGGAGCTGATTGAGGTTGTGACGCGTGCCGTGGCCAGACTTGATATCAGCTGGCCACAAAATGAGCAGGAAACGCAAGTTGAAAGACAAATTAGACGAGCGTTTCCTGCGGCGCAGATCACAACCTCAGCACTGGGGTTTGCCGTTTTTCCCCGATCTCCACAAAAAAAAATAAAAAAAAAATATAAATATATATCTCGAGATCGTGGGGTAAACCGCATTCGTCCCGTGTCTCCAGACCCAGTGTGGTGATTACAGACGATGTTTTGGGGGCACGGGATATGGGCTAAAACCCCGCCGCTGCCTAGTAAGCCCTGCAGGGATACATCTGCTTTAATAAGTAGTGCTTACATGGCGGCAGGTCGGGCTGGTTCTTTCCTGCACTCAATGGCTATTGGCCGCTCTATGGCAGCTATGGTGGCCACAGAGAGGCATCTGTGGCTGAATTTATTGGGGATAAAGGAAATGTTAGATCTTTTCTGCTTGATGCTTCCCCCGTAAGGTAAGTCTAAATCGAGTAGGGCAAGCAGATCAGCCCCAGCCATCAGTCAGCTCCTCGCACCACAGAGTTCCCCCCCGCTGCAGAGCAACCAAGGTTGTTCTCGCAGCGGCGTCCTCAGGGAATCTGTGTCGGTTTCCCGCTGTCTCTGACACTTCGGGCCACATCAATTTCCAGCGAATGCACACCGTGCCGTTCGTGTCAAAAAAAAAAAAAAGTATCCATTGTGGTCACAAGAACCGTATCGACTAAATCCTGCCGGTCTCTCGCTTCAGGAAGTCGAGAACAGTGCTCGGGAAACACCCGAGACCAGCCTCGAGAGGCTGGTTCCCTTAGTAGATTTTGTAGAGGCATGGAATCATCTTCCCAACATATCTACATGGGTCCTGCATATAATAAAATCAGGGTACAGACTGCAGTTCGGGCACCGCCCCCCCAAATTCTCTGGGGTGGTGCAGACTACAGTGGTTCCGGAGCAGACTCAGGTGAAGGAACAAGAAGTGCAATCTCTGCTGCTAAAGGAGGCCACAGAACGTGTTCCTCATGCAGACAGGGAGTCCGGATTTTACAGCCGGTACTTTATAGTTCCAAAAAGGATGGGGGTTGAGGCCGATTTTAGATCTCAGAGTTTTGAACCGGCCTTTGAGGAGGTTCAGGTTCAAAATGCTTACTATTCCTGCCATCGTGAGCCAGATCAGATCCGAGGACTGGTTTGTCACGATAGATCTAAAAGACGCCTATTTTCATGTATCCATCCTTCCATGTCACAGGAGGTTCCTGAGGTTCGCTTCGGGGCTAAGCTTGCCAATATCGGGTTCTTCCGTTCGCCTAGCACTCTCTCCCCGCACATTCACCAAATGTATGGATGCAGCTCCTGCTCCTCTGAGACTTCAGGGCATCCGCATACTGAATTATATCGACGATTGGCTCATTCTGACCCAGTCTCGAGAAATGGCGGTTCGGCATCGAGATGTCGCCCTTGGCCACATTCGAAGTTTGGGGTTGAGACTCAACACAAAAAAGAGTGTGTTACAACCATCCCAGTGCACAACGTTTCTGGGTGTTGTGTGGAACTCGGTTACGATGCAGGCACGCATGTCTCCTGCACATATCGAGTCCGTTCTGGCGATGGTGTCCGGGTTAAAGCTAGGCCAGGCCATCACTGTAAAGCAGTTTCTAAGACTGCTGGGCCTCATGGTAGCGGCATCCAACTTTATACCTTTGGGCCTTCTACACATGAGGCCCCTCCAGTGGTGGCTGAAAGCCAAGGGGTTTTTTCCCCCAAGGGGAATCCATTTCGTAAAATCAGAGTAACGCGCAGATGCCTTCGTTCTCTGCTAATATGGAAGAAACCTTGGTTCCTGTCCCAAGGGCCAGTGTTGGGAGCGTCATGTCACCGGAAACCGTTTCGACAGACACCTCCCTCACTGGCTGGGCGCTGGTCATGGACGGCCGCTTTGCCAGGGGTCTGTGGCAGGACCATCATCATTCTTGGCACATAAACTGTCTAGAGATGTTGGCTGTGTTCAGGGCTCTGAGGAGCTTCCTTCCAGACATCTAAGGTTACCATGTCCTAGTACGTTCGGACAATACATCAGTGGTAGCTTATCTGAACCGACAAGGGGGACTCAGATCGCATCAGATAATTTCTTTGGTCCCAAGGGAAAATACTGTCTATCAGAGCATGTATGTTCCGGGGGTTCAGAATCAGGGAGCAGACATCCTGTCGAGGCAGGGGCTGAGGCCCGGGGAATGGAGACTTCATCCAGAGGTGGTGAAGTTGATATGGGACAAATTTGGACCATCGAAAGTGGATCTATTCGCGTCTCGAGAGACGTCCCACTGTCCATTTTGGTTCTCCCTCTCACATCCAGCCCCACTGGGGTTGGATGCCATGGTACAGGCCTGGCCGAGGCTTCAGCCTGTACGCATTTCCCCGATCGCTCTGCTCCGGGAGTCCTGGAAAGGGTCCGCCAAGAGGGCATCAGTCTACTTCTGGTTGGCCCGATGTGGCCGGCCCGAGTATGGTTCTCAGACATAATCTCACTCCTGATAGCTCCGCCATGGTAGATTCCTCTGAGGAGGGATCTGTTGTCTCAGGCAGGGGGCACAGTTTTCCACCCTCTTCCAGAGCTGTGGAAACTGTGGGTCTGGCCCCTGAGGGGGTTCAGTACCTAAATGCTGGTCTATCAGCAGGGGTGGTTGAAACCATACTTAACTCTAGGGCTCTGTCTACTAGGAGATTATATGGCCTCAAGTGGAATGTGTTCTCCACTTGGTGTAGAGAACATGAAGTAGATCCAGTTAACTGCCCGGTGGCTTCAGTTCTGGAGTTTCTTCAAGATCGTTTCTCTGCGGGTCTCTCCCCTTCCACACTTAATGTGTACGTGGCTGCCATTGCGGCTTTCCATGCACCATTGAGTGCTGGGCCTCTGGGGAGGCACCAGCTGGTCATTTGTTTTCTCCGTGGTACATGGAGAATGAGACCGACAACCAGGTCCAGGGTTCCTGCCTGGGACCTGGCGGTGGTTCTCGAAGGGTTATCCCTGGCCCCCTTCGAACCCCTTCAGTCGGCCTCGCCCAAGGACGTGACGTTCAAGATGGCTTTTCTCTTAGCTATTACCTCTCTAAAGAAGGTGGGAGATCTTCAAGCCCTGGCAGTAACACCAGCTTGCTTGGAGTTTGCCCCTGGCGGAGTTAAAGCCATTCTGCACCTGAGACCTGGCTTTGTGCCTAAGGTGCCTTCTAACACGGCACGGTCTACGGTCCTGCAGGCATTCATCCTCCACCTCATGTGTCGGCAGAAGAAGAGAGGCTCCATTTGCTCTGCCCTGTCAGAGCTTTGAGCGTTACCTCGAGAGGTCCTCTTCTTGGAGGAGGTCGGACCAACTGTTAGTGTGTTTTGGGTCACCTAAGAAGGGGCTCCCTGCTTCGAAACAAACCATTAGTAATTGGATTGTTCAGGCTATTATCTCGGCCTATAAGGTGCGCAATTTGCCTTCACCTTTAGCCATAAGGGCTCATTCAACTAGAGGCATGGCATCCTCTAGGGCTCTCTTATCGGGAGTGCCCCTCCAGGAGATCTGTGAGGCAGCCGGTTGGGCTACCCTGCATACTTTCATCAGGTTTTCTGCACCTCCCTAGTACGCCTGGCGCACGTGTGCTCTCGTCCTAGCTGAGTGCCTGAGTTCAGTTTCACTCTAGGGCAGGCCTTTTTCGCGCATGGCCTAGTGGGCATTCGTTCCCCAAAGAGTCATTTTCAACGACGCAGTGCGAGTTCCCTCGGAAGGGAACGTCTCGGGTTATGACTATAACCCTTGTTCCCTGAGAAGGGAACGAGACACTGCGTCGTCCTGCCACGCCCCTCAATGCCTGAGAGCAGCTTGCTTCATCGCTAGGCTAATGTGTTTGTGTGCCGGCGTCACTTTTATGCATCCGGTTATGCCGTCACATGTTACGTCATGACGCAACACCAATCAAGATTGGAATAGTTTCATTCATAATTCAGAGGCGCACGCTAAGGAGCGTTCCCCAAAGAGTCGTTTTCAACGACGCAGTGTCTCGTTCCCTTCTCAGGGAACAAGGGTTATAGTCATAACCCGAGACGTTCTCCAACTTTAAAAATAACAACAAATAATAATTCTGAAACTTGGGACATAAAGCCCAAAGTGTCTTCTTTCAAGTGATACTACAACTGTGTCCATACTCCAAAGGCTCCAGTAAATACAACCATTTAATTTCAGGTCATTTAATTCAAATTGTCATTTTCATGGTTTGTACTGAAAAAGGGGTGCGCACATCGACGGGTTAAACTGTGATGCCATGCTCCCTTGGAATGCCCACATCATGGGCTTGGTCTTTCCTAGTAAGTAGGGCATAGGGATGATAAATTGTAATTGGAAAGCACCCATTACGTGATTTGGGCGAAGGCGACCAGCAAAACGGGGATATCTTACTGAATCGAGTAATGGGACCCTGTACAATAAACACTGACTGTACATGATGATATGCCTGAATTATTATCTTAATTCCCCGATGGCAAATGCTTGGGCATGCGCATGGTGAATGACATGTGAATGAACCTTGACCGAGTTGCCCTCATGATATTGCGCGATTACCTGCCATTACTATGAGAGTGAGTGCGCGGTTGACATGAAATACTGGCTTTTGATATTGATGCAGATATGTTATGATGAACAGGCAGCATGGCAACGGAAGGCCTAGACCCATGAATAAATCTGAATGCATTTGATGGATATGATAATAATTTCTAATGGAAACCAGCTGCTGCCTGAGACGATGATTTTGACGGACTTGGCGTGGAGTGCGCTCCTTCCACGCCGGGTCATGCAATCCGATTGAGAGAGATCTCCTAAATGAATGAGATATGGGTGAAGATCAGGTTTGCTGGTTGTTTATTCCCCATGGGTTTGTTGTTGGCAGAAGTTGAGATGAAGTGATGACGTCATTGGAAAGGGAAGGCGGGCTTCCAGAGATGTTCTGTGAACTGGTTCTCCTGTGGCCTGGAGAGGTTGAAATGTGTCTATTTGCCGTGTTAGCACACTGAAACAGCAATGTGATAGATTGTGAGCAGACTTATAAAGCAATGGCTTACATGCGATTGGCTAGGAATTACCCAGCTAATGATGTGATGATGTACAGCTGCTAGTCTTCCTGCTATAACTACGCTGCACTTCCATTTCTCAACGAGATCCAGGTAGGGATCAATACGGGTTCACCCATGTATGTAACCTTAATCGATGTAAGGTCAGAGGAAGAAGTCAGCTCCTGCTGGTCAGGTCGAGGGGTGTATGAAGCCAGATGCCAGGGCCTCCTGGACATAGTTTTTCTCCATGTTTTTCTCTCTGGTGCTGAATGAGAGAAGAGTCTCCCCCTGAGAACCGGGCTGTAAATCAATTGCACAATCATATGATCTGTGAGGTGGCAGAAATGAGGCTTGTTTCTTACTGAACACCTCCAGCAGAACCCAGGGGTCTTCTATCCAGCTCAATTATGGTTAGAGGGTTATCAAGGTTACCAAGTGGCACATTAAGATGTCTAGTATCTGCTAAGCGCTTGAGGGAATGCAGCTGACTACTTCATAAATGATAAGTGGTCAGACAAAAATCAGAAGGTGCAGAATTGGGAGGAGAAGAAACTTTCCAGAAAGTTCAGGGAAAGAAGCTTGGAAGTGAGCAGTTCGCTACAGTACAGGCAGCATCGCTCCTTCATTTGTCGGTCTCCCTCAGAACGTGAAAGTCACAATTGACCCATCTGCACTGGATTCTCAGTACAAGTCGGAGATGTACAAGGGTAGTCATGGGACATATGCAGTGCCAAGGCAGGTTGACTTAGGAGTGCTTCTAGAAGACTTGTTGTGCTCCCTAGGCCTTTCTCAAAGACAGTTATCTAATTGAATGGCCACATCAGTCAGAGCTTCTAGGGGAGTTGCAGGCTTCCTGACTACCTAACATGATTGAATGTGACACTCAGGCACCCTTGATTCCAGCCACTCTTCATAGTAAGGTTTTAAAACACCAAGGCTACCACACTTCAAGCACCTTGAGACAGCTGGAGCAGACAACTAGTTGCCTTCCGTCCACTGACTGGGTGTTCAAACACCCATTTCATCTCATCTTCTCAATAAAGCAGTCGATTGGTTGTTGTTTTGGCTGTGGCTCAGGATAGAGCTCTTCCAGGTAGGTAATGACAAAAGCCATTTTGGTACAGAATGTTGGGAGCTTATTTGGTTCTAGTTTCAGGGAGCACTGTGTGAGGAAGCCTGTACATTTTCCAGGTCTGTCACCATACCTCTCTGGGTGGGGTAGATGAACTTCAGTGTTTTGCACGTTTCATAAAAAGGAGGAGCTAGGACGCAAAGACAGAAAGCAAGGAAAGTATGGTTCACAGTTTCTGAAATGAGAAGCATTTTTAGAGTATTGATATGCCCTTTATGATGACTGACTTTGATTGATCTCCAGTTCACGGCCTCAAGGAAAAAGAAGCGAGGAAACAAGGAAGCATCAATTAGGGTATTGTGAAGCACCTATGTTTAAGGTGACAGAAGTGGTGCAGAAATTACACACTTCCATTTAAATGAACATCATTAATTTCGTAGACCAGTGGCCTTAAGAGCCAGAATATTCCTTAAATCTCCCACATAAAAAGCACAGTTCAGAAGCACAGTTATGTTCTAACCGTATGGTTCACATAGCACACAAATTTGGAAAATGCTTTCTTTATCAACAAAGTGCAAATCCATATCTTACCATTATTGGCGGGTTTGACGGAACTTCAACGAGTAGTAGCACACACGACTTTTTATTATTCTACCTGGAAACAAAGTAATCACCAGATTTGCCCAAGTTGGCCAGGTTTTTGACATCAATTCATTTAAAGCTATTCAGAGTTTAATTTGAGGGACGTAGCAGAAAGAAAAGTGGAAATGTCTGAGCAGAGCTGCATAATCTTGTTTACTTCTGTCTGTGAAATACCCTGTGATAAGTTTTTCTGTGTTCTGCTTTGCACTGAAATGACTCTCTACACATTTTTAGATATTTTAATGTGTGTTTTGTGCAATCGCTCCCTGTGCAATGGACTGCCGCCCATTATATAAATATTTTTTCCCCATGATGTATGATATATCTCAGATAACCCCATCTCTAAACAGTATGTAATGACAAAACTAACTGTAACTGATTGCTTTTCATGTCAGTTAGAGGACTTTTCCTGTCTAAGTGGGCGGTTCTTGGCTAATGAAAGCTGCTATATGGTCCAGATCTTTGCTGTTTTTGATGAAGATCTGGCAATGCGAGACTAAAAGCACAGAAGTGTAGATTTGGTTCCTCTCAACTGAACATCTGAGAGTTTTTATCCTTCACTTATTAAGGCATCATTTTCTGTACAGCTTTTATGGCAGTTATATTCATTTCTTCCATGCAGATTGGTGACACAGGTGTGTTTAACTTGCCATCTGTTTCACAGCTTGTGACAGTAAACACTAGAGTAAGTGTGCATACTCAGACACACACATGATGCTGACAGGTGTCTTTACGCTAAAGAGCCCTGCAGTAACACACGTGTGTGTGTTTGTGTATAAGAGAGAGAGAGAGAGAGAGAGAGAGAGAGAGAGAGAGAGAGAGAGAGATAGAGAGACTCTAGATGGTTTTATGTTGAACAGATGCTGGTTTGTTCTACTGAAACGACTGACTGATAATGTATTTCAGACTACCTGATGGAGGGTAATGTGGAGAAACATGCTTTTTATGTTTCTGTTCTTACTGCTGTTCTCATTACTGTCAGCAGGGGAAATGAGGGTTGCAGATGGTTTGTTTAATATAAAATAGATATAATGTAATGGTCAATCAGTGTTTTAGCTGCATGCCAAGTCAAGTTTATTTATAAAGCACATTTAATATCAGCACCACAGCTCTACTCCGTCTTTCCTTTACTATTTCCAGTTGGGATGATGGTGATGAACAACAGTCATAGCTTACATTTATAGTAAAAGTTGCACTCACATGACACATAACTCAGCTACAAAAATTTCACAATAGGCAGTACATATTAATCAGAATCTGAATCAGAATCAGCTTTATTGCCAGGTATGCTTTCACATACAAGGAATACATACATAATTATTGACCAATGGGGCAGTTTTAATGGTTCATGAGATGGATAGCCTGAGGGAAAAAACTGTTCTGCTGCTCAGAGCTATGTAGCGTCAGCCAGAAGGCAACAGTTCAAAAAGGTAGTTGGCAGGGTGAGTGGGGTCCAGAGTGATTTTACTCTGGAAGTGTACAGTTCTTGAAGGGGGGGCAGGAGGCACCAATAATCCTCTCAGCAGTCCAAACTGATGTCTTCTGATGTCTGATTTCATAGCTGCACCAAACCAGACAGATATTGAAGTGCAGAGGACAAACTCAATGACTGCTGAGTAGAACTGTATCAGCCGCACCTGTGGCAGGTTGAACTTGCTCAACTTGTGAAGGAAGTACAACCTCTGTTGGGCCTTTTTCACAATGGAGTCAATATGCGTCTCCCACTTCAGGTCCTGTGAGATGGTAGTGCCCAGGAACCTGAATGACTCCACTGCTGCCACAGTGCTGTTTAGAATGGTGAGGGGGGTCAGTGTTGGGGTGTTCCTCCTAAAGTCCACCAGACAGCCGTTCAAACTCCTTTCTGTATACAGACTCATCATCATCTCGGAGTGGTGTCATCTGCAAACTTCAGGAGCTTGACAGAGGGGTCCTTGGTGGTACAGTCATTTGTGTATAGTGAGAAGTGTAGTAAGGAGAGCACACATCCCTGGTGGGCACCAGTGCTGATTGTACATGTGCTCGATGTGAATTTCCCCTGTCTCACTAGCTGTTGCCTGTCTGTCAGAAAGCTGGTATTCCACTGACAGATAGACGTGGGAACTTAGTCTGGAGTATAGCTGGGATGATGGTGTTGAAAGCCGAACTGAAGTCCACAATAAGGATCCTTGCATATGTCCCTGGTCTGTCCAGATGTTGCTGTATATGATTCAATCTCATGTTGACTGCATCATCCACAAACCTGTTTGCTCTATAAGCAAATTGAAAGGGATCTATAAAGGGTCAACTGATGTTCTTCAGGTGGGCCAACACCAATCTCTCAAATGATTACATGATCAGAGACCACATATTAAAAAATGAATGCACAATTTTAAGGCATGCCAAGAACTAATCATAACATCTGGTTATGGCCAACGAAAAAAAAATTTTGTTCTGATACTTCAGCAGACATCAGGAAGAGATGTAGCCTATGATTGTTCAGCCATTTGTTGTTGGTGATTCACAAGGTGCTTCTTGCAAAGTTATTTGTAGCATGCACACAGAGAGACATGGATCAATAACTCGATTCCCCAAGCTGCTGGCCATTGTGTTGTCCAGTCAAACCCCCAAAACATCACTGAGACACTGAACATCCTGAACCCTGCTGCCTTGCTCTCAACATCTATTGTTTCTGTGACAGAAAAACTGCCTAATTTGACAGCAGCCAGTGAATGCTCCATCACCATTTATCGAGCAGTCATATTTGTGAGTATATATGAGTGGGTTAGTGATACATCAGTGATAAATTCACACCCATTGTGATCATTGACGTCTCCTAGAGCTCTACTGTACCACCCCCATTAGAAAAGATTATCAGGTTATCCATTCTGTATTTGCATTAAACTTGTGTCTGATGGACAGTGGGCTCCTATACCTAGAAGGAATCCAAGTTTTGGCATTCTGACAAGTTTGAAACATAGAAACATGACATACAAGGAAGATAGTTTTCAGATAGTTGTTCACTATTGTGCATCAGAGACTAATGAAATGTCAATACATGAGTGACATTTATCATGTTAATTCAAGTAATATTGAAGCAAACAATATGCTCTTTGGAACATGTTGGAGAACATGATCATCAGGTTATGTTCATGCTGTCATTTAAGCAAAGGAGACATTCTCAAATTCATAGATATTTTTCATTTTCAACTTTTCATATAATTTGTTTTGCTGATACTAAATAAGCATTTTTTTTGTAGATCCTAGATTTTTGTACCCTACTGACAGTGTACATAATCTAGACATTATAAAATCAATGTGGATTGCAAAGCTCAGATAATTTTGTCTTGGAAGAATTTGATGATAATTATTTGAGTTTATACTGAGAGCTCTTACTGTTTATTATAGTCTTTGGTCTCTTGCAAATCTGAGCACAGTTTGAGACAGTACTCGTGTTTTCATCAAGGTTACGAATTTATGCACGAAATCAGAATAGACCTTTTTTACATTTCCAGGTTTTGGAACACAGAAGTAAACTGTTGCAGTTAAACTTGCAAATGCAAATATTATTTTTGGTTACCCATTTGCAAATTCCAAAACTCACATAAAATATGTGGATGGAAACCCAGCTATAGTTGAGATCTCTAGTTGTGACACATGTGAGATTACATGTGAGAGTCTTTTTCTCAGGAGAAACATCAGAACAGCAAAAGTCTCAATTTTCTCTCCATTTAATCTCACAGCTGTCTAGAAGAAACATGAACATCTTTGTGATTTTCTTTCCTCTGGGGTCACACACTTTCACTCGAGTGGAGTTCAGGCTCTGAATGTTGTGCACATCATTAGTATGTTGAGATTTGTGTATGTGTGTGTTTCCAGGTCAGTTCTCAGGGCGGCTCATGTGACCCCCACATTAGATGCACATGTGATGCATTAGTGATTCAGGCCTGACTCAACACACATCCCACCTTCATTCTTTTATTTTTCTTATTCTAGTGAATATTTGACCTGAAATATTTGTCTTGTTAGTAGTGTTGTCTGTATTTGTCCAGGGGAAAATATTTATTTCATATTCTTATCTGTTTAACCCTCTGGGGTCGACGGACGCGCCGGCTCGTCCTGCTGGATATTTTCGTAATTACAGCAGAAACAACTTAAAATAATCTGTCATTTTTGGGTATAAAGATTAGTTTAAGACATCATTAGAGACTATAAAGGGTCTACTTTTATTTGTGTACACTCACAATAACAACAAAACCTTGTGCTTTTGTAAAATAAAGAAAATAAAAAGGGTGAGCTTTCAAATAAAAAAAAATCAAAATCAAATCACTTTATTTTCACACGACCATGTACACAAGTGCAACAGTAGGTGAAATTCTTGTGTGCAGTTCCGAGCAACATGGCAGTCATGACAGTGACGAGACATATACCAATTACAATAAACAACATACTTACACAACAACAATTTACATATCAAATGTACACCTACTTACACAACACAATAATTATATACAATGTACAGTAGACAATACACACAATATAGAATACACAATATACAATAAGTAAGAGTATATGAAATATATATAGTAGTTGTATGAATAGAATATGTTGACAGTCCAGTGTGAGATTATAGATGAATAAAGTGCAGTGCTAATTATTGATCCTGATAGATCAAGTGTTCAACAGTCTGATTGCTTGGGGGAAGAAGCTGTCATGTAGTCGGCTGGTGCGGGTCCTGATGCTGTGATACCGCCTGCCTGATGGTAGCAGTGAGAACAGACCATGACTTGGGTGGCTGGAGTCTCTGATCATCTACCTGGAGTACTTTTTTCACACACCGCCTTGTATATATGTCCTGGAGGGAGAGAAGCTCACCTCCGATGATGTTTCTGGCAGTTCGCACCACCCTTTGCAGGGCTTTGCAGTTGTGGGCGGTGCTATTGCCGTACCAGGTGGTAATTCAGCCAGTCAGGATGCTCTCTACAGTGCTGGTGTAGAACCGTGTGAGGATGTGTTGGTTCATTCCAAACTTCCTCAGCCGTCTCAGGAAGAAGAGGCGCTGGTGAGCCTACTTCACAATGGCCTCAGTGTGGACGGACCATGTGAGTTCCTTAGTAATGTGGACACCGAGGAACTTGAAACTGCTGACTCTCTCTACCGGTGCTCCGTTAACTCTTTCCCCGCCAGCGTTTTTAAAAAAAGTTTCCAGCCACCGCCAGGGTTTTTGACGATTTCCGCTAAATTTTAATGGCCCGCAGAATATTTTCTTCCATGAATATATGAAGATGCTATATATCAAAATAAAGAACTGAGCCTCTGCTTTTAGGCAAAAAAAATGATTTTATTTTATCTTCATTTGTTCTTTTTTTATTGCCACTTGAACAGAGGTAGGTTTTGTCAAAAACAACATTTCGGACAAAAAGCTGAGAAAAAGGCATTTTTATCAAACAAGTGCTTTAGTATTAGTATGGTGTTCCACTTCACGTTTGAGACGGTCTGTTTCTTTGATCAAAGAGTTGCGTACTCTTTCAAAACATGCGTGCGGGTCTTCCTTACCATATACCACCTAAAACACGGATACCCGGAAAATTCCGTGTTTGGCGGGGAAGCGTTTTTTCATAAAACCTGGAAAATTCCGTGTTTGGCAGGGAAAGAGTTAATGGTGATGGGGCTGTGTTCTCCGTCTTTCTTCCTGAAGTCCATTACAAGCTCCTTGGTCTTACTGACGTTGAGGGAGAGGTTGTGCTCCTGACACCAGCTGTCAGAGTGTGCACCTCCTCTCTGTAGGCTCTTTCATCATTGTCAGTGATCAGACCTACCACCGTCGTACCGTCAGCAAACTTAATGATGGTGTTGGAGCTATGTGTTGCCACACAGTCATGTGTGTATAGTGAATACAGGAATGGGCTGAGAACACGGCCCTGCGGGGCTCCAGTGTTGAGGGTCAGTGATGAGGAGGTGTTGCTGCCCATTCTAACCACCTGACGTCTGCCTGACAGGACGTCCAGGATCCAGCTGCACAGCGAGCTGTTTAAACCCAGAGCCCGGAGTTTCTCATCAAGCTTGGAGGGCACTATGGTGTTGAATGCTGAGCTGTAGTCTACAAACAGCATTCTCACATATGTGTTCCTTTTTTCCAGATGGGAAAGAGCAGTGTGTATTGTAGATACAATGGCATCATCAGTGGAGCGGTTGTTGCGGTAGGCAAACTGCAATGGGTCCAAAGAGGGGGGCAGAACAGAGCAGATGTAATCTCTGATTAACCTCTCGAAGCATTTGCTGATGATGGGGGACAGAGCAACAGGACGCCAGTCATTTAAGCAAGTGATTACAGCTTGCTTCGGTACAGGCACAATGGTTGATGTTTTGAAACATGTGGGGACTACAGACAGGGAGAGGGACAGATTGAAAATGTCAGTAAAAACACCAGCCAGTTGGTTCGCTCATGCTCTGATGATGTGGCCCGGAATGCCGTCTGGACCCGCGGCTTTACGGATGTTCACCCGTCGAAAGGATCGTTTTACATCCACAACAGAGACAGAGAGTGAACCAACCTCTGTAGCGTCAGCCACGAGTGCTCTCTCCGCGAGGGCGGTGTTATTGTCCTCGTAATGAGCATAAAATATATTAAGTTCATCTGGGAGAGATGCAGCGGTGTTCATGGCGGAGTCTTTATTCTGTTTGTAGTCCATGATGGTGTTAATTCCCTGCCACATACTTCTGGAGTCAGTGGTGTTGAACTGACCTTCAAGTTTGTGCCTGTACTGGCGTTTGGCTGTACTGATAGTGTTACGGAGGGCATAACTGGCTTGTTTACGCTCCTACGTGTTAAAAGAATTAAAAGCGGAGGTCCGCGCAGTGAGTGCCGCGCGAACATCGCCGTTAACCCATGGTTTCTGGTTGGGGTACATCCATATTGTTTTGGTCGTAACAACGTCCTCTATGCACTTCCTGATGAAACACGTTACACTGTCAGTGTAAACCTCGATGTCGTCATCAGAGGTGGACCGGAACATCTCCCAGTCCGCGTGATCAAAACAGTCTTGTAGCGCAGAGTCTGATTGGTCCGACCAGCACTGGATCATTCTGAGGGTGGGTGCTTCCCGTTTCAGTTTCTGCCTGTAAGCGGGCAAAAGCAGAATGGAAGCGTGGTCCGATTTGCCAAATGGGGGGCGGGGGAGGGATTTGTAGCCATCCCGGAAAGGAGAGTAACAATGGTCTAAATCCCGGTCCCCTCGTGTGTTGAACTTTATGTGTTGATGGTATTTTGGAGCGATTGTTTTGAAGTTGGTTTTGTTAAAGTCCCCGGTAACAATGAACACAGCCTCAGGGTGCGCGGTGTCCTGCTCACTTATACAACCATACAGTTCCCTGAGTGCCCGGTCTGTGTTGGCTTTTGGGGGGATGTACACAGCTGTGATGATGACCACTGTGAATTCCCTTGGTAGCCAGAATGGTCGACACAAAAGCATGAGATATTCCAGATCAGTAGAGCAGAAAGACTTGATGCAATGTATGTTCCTCTGATCACACCATGATTTGTTGATCATAAAACATACACCACTACCTCTGCTTTTACCAGAGAGGTCTTTCGCTCTGTCCGCTCGGTGCACGGAAAAGCCCGTGATTTCGATGGCCGAGTCTGGAATCTCCGCAGCCAGCCAGGTTTCTGTAAGGCAGATAACACAGCAATCTCTCGTCTCTCGTTGGAAAGAGATCCGCGCTCTCAGCTCGCAGAGCTTGCTGTCCAGAGACTGAACATTTGCCAGTAGTATACTGGGTAGCGGGGGTCGATTTGCAGGACGTCTTACTCTGATGAGAACGCCGGCTCGTTTTCCCTTTTCCTTCTGTGTTTCCGCTGCCGAGTAGCCCAGACAAAGGGCAAAGGGTTAGTGGGGTCTTCTGGGATAAGAGCGCACGTGATCGCATCAGTGGAGGGGAAAGGCGCTAGATGCAAGCGGAACACCTAGTCAGTTGTTTCCGTGTTACCGAGTTCTACTGGCTCGGACCTGAGAGAACACGTGTTGAAACCGACTCAACCCTGAGATTGTAAAATCTCATAAAGGTATTGGATGTTGCCCAACCCGCTGTTCTGCATATGTCTGCTAGGGGAGGTGCTGTTGGCCAGTGCCCACGAGGATGCCACACTTCTCGTTGAGTATGCTCGAACCCGCATGGGGGTGGGCACGGCCTGGGTGTGATAGGCCAATGCTATGGCGTCAACAACCAAGTAGGAAAGCCTCTGTTTGGAGACAGCATTCCCTTTCCGCTGTCTAAAGCTCTGCGTGCGGTCCACATAAGTATGCAGGGCATGTACTGGACACAGCAATGAAAGGGCTGGGTCTGCCTCCTCCCGTGGCAGCACTTGCAGGTTCACTACCTGGTCTCTGAAGGGAGTCGTAGGAACCTTGGGCACGTAACCTGGTCACAGTCTTAGGACGACATGAGTGTCTGTCGGACCGAACTCCAGGTAGATGTCGCTGACAGAGAATGCTTGGAGGTCCCCAACCCTCTTTATGGAAGTGAGCGCGATCAGGAGGGCCATCTTCAGGGAGAGGGCCTTGAGCTCAACTGATTCTAGCGGCTCGATGGGGGTCTCTGGAGGCCCGAGAGGACCACTGAGAGATTCCAGGAGGGGAACAAGCTTGGTCGGGGAGGGTTCAACCTCCGGGCGCCTCTAAGGAACCTGATAATCAAGTCATTCTTATCCAAGGACTTGTCATCCGACTGCGCACCTCTGTGGGTCTTCGGACCAGGAAGAGCACCAATTCATGAACAAGTGCCACTTCAGGGCATAAAGTTGCCTGGTAGGGGAGCTCTGGCTTGGTTAATCGTGTCTACGACGGCAGGTGGTACGCCACTTAGATCGCCTGCATCCCATCCAGGGGCCAGACGTGGAGGTTCCAGAGGTCTGGGCGCAGATGCCAGAGGGTGCCCCTTGCCTGAGAAAGAAGGTCCTTCCTCAGGGGAATTCACCGGGGAGGGGCTGTCGCGAGGAGCACGAGATCCAAGAACCAAGTCCAAGTGGGTCAGTAGGGGGCCACCAGAATGACTTGTTCCTCGTCCTCCCTGACCTTTCACAGCACCCGTGTAAGTAGGCTCACTGGGTGAAATGCATACTTGCACAGCCCCCAGGGCCAGCTGTGTTCCAGCACGTCTGTCCCGAGGGGGGCCATTGTTAGGGAGTACCAGAGCGGGCAGTGAGAGGTCTCTTGGGAAGTGAACAGGTCTACTTGTGCTTTGCTGAACCGTTCCCAAACCAGCTGGATCAACTGGGGGTGAAGACTCCACTCCAGAAATATAGCCAGCAACTCTAGGCAGTTGATGTGCCAATGCAGCGGGGGCCCTTTCCAGGAGCCAGCGGCTGCGTGTCCATTGTACACGGCGCCCCAACCCTTCTTGGAGGCATCTATGGTGACCAGAACACATCGGGACACCTGCTGTAAGGGGACTCCTGTCCGCAGGAAACAGAGGTTTGTTCAGGGTTTGAAAGTCTGGCGGCAGGCGGGGATGATGAACATACGGTGCATGCCGCAGTGCCATGCTCATTTCGAGACTCGAGTCTGGAGCCAGTGCTGCAGCAGTTTCATATGCATCAACCCCAGCTGCGCAACCACCGCGGAGGATGACATATTCCCCAGGAGCCTCTGGAAATGTTTTAGAGGAACCGCCGTGCCTGGCTTTAATAAGGTGAGGCATTTCAGCACTGAATGCGTGTGCTCATTGGTGAGGCACGCTATCATTGAGACTGAGTCTAACTCCATGCCGAGAAAAGAGATGCTCTGAACCAGGGCGAGCTTGCTCTTTTCCCAGTTGACCTGAAGCCCTAGGTGGCAGAGGTGCCTGAGCACCTGTTCCCTGTGGGCGCATAGTAACTCTCGGGAGTGGGCCAGGATGAGCCAGTCGTCGATGTAGTTGCGGATGCCCACTTCCCTTAGCGGGGCAAGGGCTGCCTCTGTGACCTTCGTGAAGACGCAAGGGGACAGGGACATGCCGAAGGGGAGGACCTTGTACTGATACGCCTGGCCATCGAACGCAAACTGTAGGAAGGGTCAGTATTGAGGCAAGATGGAGACATGGAAGTACGCATTCTTGATGCCGGATGCAAATTAAGATGTGTCTTTGCGCAAGCATTTTGAACGGGAGTTTGTGCAGAGCCTGGTTGAAAGTCCAAAGTCCAAGATTGGTCATAAGCCTGAGGCTTTATTTCTAACCAATTTAGCCACAGTACTGAATAAACACCTAGGATTGTTGTGGTTATTTTCTTAGCCTAAATATTTGGTAAAATATGCTGACCTGGCAGCTTTTAGTGCCTGTCTGTAGCTACAGACACTATCCTTCCATGTACCCCGAAATACCTCTAATTTTGCATTCTTTCACATGCACTCTTTTTTCTGAGCTGCCCTTTTAAGATCATGAGTGTGATCATTGTGCTATGGTGCAGGGCTTATTTCTTTCATTTTCTTTAATCGAAGGGGGCGACACTATCAAGAGTGCTAGAGAATACTGTATTTTCTGATATTACTTGATGTTCTTCTAGACTTTTTTGGCTTACTGAGTATTTGAGATAAATCTGGAAGATTATTTGTGAAGCTATCTTTAGTGGGCGAAAGAATAGTTCTACCTGAATGATAGCGTGGTGTAGATTGAGTAACATTAGCTGATCGCAGCATACAAGAGACGAGGTAATGATCTGAGGTGACCTCGATCAAAATCAACATCAACCCTATATGACAGAATTAAATCTAGCGTATGATTATAATGATGAGTTGGTCCTGTCACATTTTGTCTGACTCCAAGAGAGTTGAGAATATCAATAAATGCTAATCCCAATGTGTCATTTTCATTATCTATGTGAATGTTGAAGTGACCAACAATTAAAGCTCTATTTACAGTAACTACAAGATCTGATAGAAAATTTGCAAATTCACCAAGGAAATCAGAATAAGGCCCGGGTGATCTTTACACTGTAGCAAGAGTAAAAGTCAACAGAGATTTTTTATTTATATCTGACGGTGTCACATTAAGCATTATTAGTTCAAAAGACATTTATATCCTGTCCTCTGAGTAACACCAAAAACTTCACTGTAAATTGTAGCAACACCTCCTCCTCGACCCTTCAGATGAGGCAAATTTTTTATAACAATAAGCTGGGGGAGTTAACCCTTTTCAGCCGGAACGTTCAAATTTGGGAACAATTATTCCCATGGTTCCAGTCTCAATATCTTCGCCATCCAATCACCGAT
The DNA here is from genome assembly GCF_025860055.1 of Xyrauchen texanus. Classification (NCBI taxonomy): domain Eukaryota; kingdom Metazoa; phylum Chordata; class Actinopteri; order Cypriniformes; family Catostomidae; genus Xyrauchen; species Xyrauchen texanus. The sequence continues at coordinate 1,150,336 of NC_068277.1, read as the reverse complement.
TTTATTTCTGAAAACTACCAGATACTCATGACAATATAAGCTAAAGGCACATATGATTAGTTAAGTGTTTTCTGGGCGTGAATAATAAATGTATCGTCATATGCGTCATTCTCCATTTGCCTGAGCGGAGCCAGGGAGGACATCACGGGAGATTACTTCCAGTGTAATTTACTGCTTAAAATTGAAAACTGAGCCGATATTTCAAGGTAAGACAAGTTATTTAACATGTGTTGTCAATATTGTCTATTGAAAGTCAAAACGTTTTAGTTATGAAGCATTTATTTGTAGGAGTAACTCTAGTTTTTTTCTGGAAAAAATTACGCTGTTCATCAGACAGGCATTTAGCCTCTATTTTTAAGCCCATTTCTAAGAAACTTGCTAAAAAAACATTAGATAGCAATACTATGTACATTTTTAACTAAATATCAATAACTGTTTTTGACAATTTTGTCGTTTGTGAAAAATCCTCCAGAAGTAATGTGAGGCAGAGAGCAGCCTTTTTTTTTTTAACTGGCCTGCTAGTTATATAAGTTATCTAGCTTGTTGATTTTCCTTACAGATATCTTTCTATAATGTATCAGATAGCCTTACCCATCTATCACACAGTAAATACAATACAAATAAATAAACCTTCAGCTTGAAGTCACCTTCAAATTATGCTACTGAGAATTTGGGGGTAAAATGTGCTAAAGTGTCCTGAAAATAATGGCAATAATTATCCTAAAAGTAGGCTTCATTTTCTATATCCAATATATATATACACTCACCTAAAGGATTATTAGGATGACCATACTAATACTGTGTTTGACCCCCTTTCACCTTCAGAACTGCCTTAATTCTACGTGGCATCGATTCAACAAGGTGCTGAAAGCATTCTTTAGAAATGTTGGCCCATATTGATAGGATAGCATCATGCAGTTTTTTTTTATTTTTAATTTTTATTTTTTTTATTTAGAGAAACAGGGTTTATGTACAATAAACATTAACCTCAAGGGGAAAGATGCATAGTACCAGGTTCCCCTTCTGTCGCTCTCTCCACGTTGTGGCGGAGAAGCGACACCAGGGGTCTCTCTTGAGCGCCGATATTCACCTCTGACCTATTGAAAAGGGCCAATGAGAGTTGGCAGTCAGTATTTGCATACCCCGCCCCCGCATACGGGTATTTAAGTGGGGCAAATACGGAAGTTTAGTCAGAAAATTTCTTCGGAGCCGATGGTCTGTCTGCAGTTTGCTGCGAGTTACACACCATTAAAACGTTCCTGTTTCCTCTGACGATCTGCATGCTGTTGGATCTTGACGGCACACAACAGCGGCTTTCTCTTCTCATTGCACAGCGTGCATTGTTGCCCCTGAGCGCTTCGACAGCGCAGACACACACACACACACACTGTGTACTAAAGGAGTAATTTCTAGCAAAGAGCAAACACAGCGGCGTTGAACGTCCTTTTGAGGATGCGTCTTTTTCAAGATGCCCTTCAGCCCCTGTGTCATTCCTGGATGCGGTAGAAGCCTCTCTGCTTCAGACGGCCACAGGCGCTGTCTCGTGTGTTTGGGCCGCGATCACACCGAGGCGCCGTTTGTGGATGGTTCATGTTCTCACTGCGAGAACATGACCATGACCACATTGCGGTCGCGGCTTGCTTTCAACAGAAAGCAAGCCACCCCAGCCGCACCCCGCATTGCTCCTTCTTCCCACGGGATTGCTGGGGGCGATTTGGGGGCGGCAACGGGTGCAGTTTCGCCGGGTAGCCCCCTGCGAACCTCCCGTTCCCCGACACGCTCGCTGGTCCCCATCCACGCTCGCGGCGATAGCGGCTCGCCTCACGGGCCCGAAGCAGATGAGCTCGCCGCTGCATCGGAGAGTGCGGTGTCTGATGCCGAGGACTCCCCTGGACTGCCGCCTTTGGGCCAGCAGGCCCAGGCTGAGGCCGACGCTCAGATGTCCGACGTGCTTTCCCGGGCTGCCGTGAGCGTGGGGTTGGATTGGAACCCTCCGTCCTCCCCACAGCCTTCACGGTTGGATGATTGGTTCCTGGGGTCAGCGCGCTGTTCGAGGCCTCGCATCCCCCCGGTCCCGGTTTTCCCGGAGGTGCATTATGAACTGACGTCTACGTGGAGAGCCCCGCTCTCCACTCGTCTAGGTGCCACCCGCTCCACTCTCTCCACCCTCGACAGCGGAGAGTGCCACGGATACGAGTCCTGCAAGTCCACCAGGCCAAAGCTCTCAGAAGCATGCACGGGGGTGGACCTGATCCTGATGTGCTGCAGGAACTGCGCTCAGTGACCGACCTCGCCCTGAGAGCGACGAAGGCCACAGCGCAGGCACTTGAACAGACGATGGCCACCCTAGTGGTCCAGGAACGCCATCTTTGGCTCAATCTGGTCGAGATGCGTGAGGCCGACAAGAACCACTTCCTGGACGCACTTGTCTCCCAGATTGGCCTTTTCGGCGACACCGTCGAGGACTTCGCCCAACAGTTCTCCGTGGTGAAGAAGCAGACGGAGGCCATCTCCCATATCATGCCCCGCCGCAGACCTGCCGCTATGGGCCCTGCCCCGTCTGCCCACCGAGGGCGTCCCCCTGCGAAGAAACCAGCTCCTGCTCCGCCTCAACCCGGGCCGAGCTCTCAGCCCCAGCGTCGAGCACCCCGCAGGCGGCGCACGCCCCCTGTCTCACGAACCCCCTCTAGGACCCGGAAGGCTCCCAAGCGTTCCTGAGACAGCCGACCCAGAGCCCAAGACGTTAGCTCCAGAGGTGGTAAGACCGCTCCGTTCCCCGGTGGAGGGCCGGGAGGAGAATCCTTTGTTTTTTCATTTGCCACACCCCCTGACGGGGGCTGTGGTACCCACATTCTCAATAAAAGAGCTATTTCCTTTGCCTCTGGGTCACCTGGCCCGCAAATGCCATTCTCACGGCAATCTTCTTTCAGATTACGACAGTCCCAGTACACCGGACGCGGCGATCCCGCCTTCCGCCTGCCTACGACTGCCCCCCGGCCGGCCGGTTCAGACGAGTCCAGAGGACGCCAGCAGACATCCTCCTCAGTCACGAACCCGCCCCCTGCCGGGTGCGCGGAGCAAGGTAAGTGCTTTGAGTCTATTCTCAGCACCCCAGCCTCAGGCCGCAACGAAGCCGCCCGATGCTGCATTACCTGTTCTGCCCCGCTGCGAGGCCCCGCCAGGTACGTCCAAAATACTCCTCCCTTTGGTGCCCCTAGCGCAGAGCTGGGAAGCGTGGTTTTCGCTTCCCAACGCATCACGCTGGCTGCACCGGACCATTCGACTCGGTTACGCAATTCAGTTTGCCCGGCTCCCGCCCCCCTTCAGGGGTGTCCGCTTTTCCGCAGTACACAGCGAGCATGCCAGTTCCCTGTGCACGGAAATCGTGACCTTCTTAGCCAAGGGCGCGGTAGAGCCCGTCCCTCCAACCGAAATGAGGAAGGGTTTCTACAGCCCTTACTTCATTGTACCCAAGAAAGGCGGCAGCTTACAACCAATCCTGGACCTGCGAGTTTTCAATCGGGCCTTGTTAAAACTCCCGTTCAAAATGCTCACGCAGAGAAATATTCTGGATGGCGTTCAGCATCTAGATTGATTCGCAGTGATAGACCTGAAGGACGCGTACTTCCACGTCTCAATTCTGCCACGACACCGACCCTTCTTGCGGTTCGCGTTGGACGGCCAGGCGTTTCAGTACAAAGTCCTCCCTTTCGGCCTGTCTCTGTCCCCTCGCGTCTTCATGAAGGTCGCAGAGGCGGCTCTTGCCCCGCTATGAGTAGCCGGCATCCGCATTCTCAACTACCTCGACGACTGGCTTATCTTAGCACACTCTCGAGAGTTACTATGCACACACAGAGACCAGGTGCTCCAGCACCTCAGCCGCTTGGGGCTTCAGGTCAACTGGGAAAAGAGCAAGCTTACGGTTCAGAGAATCTCTTTTCTCGGGTTGGAGTTAGACTCAGTCTCAATGACAGCCGGTGCTGGATTGCCTCGCTTCCTTCAAGCCAGGCACAGTGGTCCCTCTAAAAGTTTTCCTGAGGCTCCTGGGGCATATGGCGTCCTCCGCGGTGGTCGCGCCACTGGGGTTGATGCATATGAGACCACTCCAGCACTGGCTCCAGACTCGAGTCCCGAGACAAGCATGGCACCATGGCACGCACCGGGTAAGGATCACCCCCGCCTGCCTCAAAACACTCCGACCATGGACAGACCTCTGCTTTTTACAGGCAGGAGTGCCCCTGCAGCAGGTGTCCCGACGCATCTGGTCACAACCGACGCCTCCCGGTCTGGGTGGGGTGCCGTGTGCAGCGGGCACGCAGCAGCGGGCCGTTGGAAAGGGGCCCCGCTGCATTGGCAAAGTCAACTGCCTGGAGTTGCTGACCATCCTTCTTGCTCTCAGGAAGTTCCTCCCATTAGTTCGGGACAAACACGTCCTTGTGAGATCGGACAGCACCACGGTGGTGGCATACATAAATTGCCAAGGCGGCGTACGCTCCCGCCACATGTCACAACTCGCCCACCGTCTCCTCCTATGGAGCCAGCAGTGACTCAAGTGGCTGCGTGCCACTCACATCCCCGGCAAGCTCAACGTCGTAGCGGACCCGCTATCATGACAACGCCTGCCCGGCGGGGAGTGGAGGCTTTACCCCCAGTCGGTCCAGCTGATTTGGGAACAGTTTGGCAAGGCCCAGGTAGACCTGTTCACCTCCCAGGAAACCTCCCACTGCCCGCTCTGGTACGCCCTAACAGAGGCTCCCCTCGGGACAGACGCGCTGGCACAAAGCTGGCCCTCGGGGCTGCGCAAGTACGCATTTCCCCCAGTGAGCCTTCTTGCACCGGTGCTGTGCAAGGTCAGGGAGGACGAGGAGCAAGTCACGCTAGTGGCCCCCTACTGGCCCACTCGGACTTGGTTCTCAGAACTCAGGCTTCTCGCGACAGCTCCTCCCTGGCGAATTCCCCTGAGAATGGACCTCCTCTCTCAGGGACGGGGCACGCTCTGGCACCCGCGCCCAGACCACTAGAACCTCCACGTCTGGTCCCTGGACAGGATGCGGAAGAGCTAGCCGGCTTACCGGCGACCGTTGTGAATACAATCAACCAAGCCAGAGCCCCCTCTACCAGGCACCTTTACGCCCTAAAGTGGCGTTTTTTCGCAGATTAGTGTTCTTCCAAGAACTGAAGACCCGCAGAGATGCGCGATCAATTCAGTGCTCCTGTTCCTACAGGAGAGGCTGGACAGGAGGCTGTCCCCGTCCACCCTCAAGGTGTATGTTGCCGCCAGTGAGGCGCCCGGAGGTTGAATCCCTCCCGGCCAGGCCTAGTTCCCTCCTGGGATCTCTCGGTAGTCTTGGCAGGACTCCAGAGACCTCCCTTCGAGCCGCTTGAATCAATTGGACTCAGGGCCCTCTCTCTTAAGATGGCCCTGCTGATCGCGCTCGCCTCTATCAAGAGGGTCGGGGACCTGCAAGCGTTCTCTGTCAACGACACTTGCCTGGAGTTCGGTCTGGCGGATACGTCTGTGATCCTAAGACCGCGACCGGGCTATGTGCCCAAGGCTCCTACCACACCATTCCGAGATCAGGTAGTGAACCTGCAAGCGCTGCCCCGGGAGGAGGCAGACCCAGCCCTTTCGTTGCTATGTCTAGTGCCCGCCCTGCGCATTTACCTGGACTGCACACAGAGCACCAGACGCTCTGAGCAGCTCTTTATCTGCTTTGGGGGACGGCAGAAAGGGAATGCCATCTCCAAACAGAGGCTCGCCCACTGGGTTGTTGACGCCATCACACTGGCTTATCACACCCAGGCCGTGCCCCTACCCTTGCAGGTCCGAGCTCACTCAACAAGGGGTGTTGCGTCCTCGTGGGCACTGGCCAAGGGCACCTCCCTAGCAGACATCTGTAAAGCCGCGGGTTGGGCAACACCCAACACCTTCGCAAGGTTTTAAAACCTCCGCGTTGAGTCGGTTGCGTCTCGTGTTTTGTCAGGTCCGAGCCCGTAGAACTCGGTAACACGTAGACTGACTGGCCGGGTGGATCGCTTGCGCCCAGCACCCTTTTCCTGATGTCAAGGTTAAGTAGTGCGCCTTTTTTTCCAGAGCGCCCCACTCCGAGTCGGGACCCTGGTCGATTCCTCCCGAGCCCTCCGGGTCCACGGATCAGCGGAGGAATTCGCCGACCCAAGCCACTGCGGGTACCCTGATGGCTACCCTGTACTGGTATAGGTGCTCGACAGGTAAGGCCTCCTGCTCGGACTCCCCCTGTGTGTAATTCCACGGTTCTGTCCCCTTACGAGCGGACCCCCGTGTCTCCCTTAGGCAGTTACAGCTGCCCCGGTCGCCGTGCTGTAGCAACTCCCCCTTTGCGAGTGACGTGTCTACCACTTTTCCTCCCCAAGAAAAAGGGCAGGTGTGGTCTCCGCAGGGTCTGGGTAAGACCCCCTTCCCTATATGCGTGTAAGGGCCCCGGCCGTGATTGCTCTATGCGAGAAACATAGAGAGAAAAGAGGCCCAGCCAGGCTGGCCCGTTCCCATGTTGGCAAACATCGCCTTGTTCCCCTCTCAGGGTAACTAGAAGGATCCCGATGTTCGTATGGGGCATTGGGGAAGGGTGCGTGCAGCCAGGTACAGACGATGCGCGGCACTGGATGAATCCCTGCCCGCCTCTGTATCGGCAGTTCACGTACACGGTTCAGCACATGGCAAGATTGGAATGGGTCCCCTAGTGTCGCTTCTCCGACACAACACGGAGAGAGCGACAGAAGGGGAACATTTGGTTACGTATGTAACCTCCGTTCCCCGAGGGAGGGAACGACACGTTATGTCTTTCCTCCGCCATGTCGCTGAACTGAGCCACTGTTGTGGCCAGACCATTTCCGGCTCCTCAGAAAAATCCTGACTAAACTTCCGTATTTGCCCCCCTTAAATACCCGTATGCGGGGGCGGGGTATGCAAATACTGACTGTCAACTCTCATTGGCCCTTTTGAATAGGTCAGAGGTGAATATCGGCGCTCAAGAGAGACCCCTAGTGTCGCTTCTCCGACACAACGTGTCGTTCCCTCCCTCGGGAACGGAGGTTACATACGTAACCAAACGTTTTAGCTCAAGAGCTAATTTCCACCCGTAGTCCCTGGGCAGGCTGATGTTATAATAAAATACATAATACATCATACATACATGAATAATTAAATTTACATTGACCAAATAAATAATAATAAAAAATTCAAGTCATTACATGCACAACATCGGTCACACATGGGTGCAAATTTGATTTGACAAAAGCCATTTCTTTGCCAAACGTGAGAATGTGTAAAGGTTTGTACTTCTTATCAACTCTATAGGCAACATATTCCACTGTTGATGGAGATTTGTGGGATGCACATCCAGGGCACGAAGCTCCCGTTCCACCACATCCCAAAGATGCTCTATTGGGTTGAGATCTGGTGACTGTGGGGGCCATTTTAGTACAGTGAACTCATTGTCATGTTCAAGAAACCAATTTGAAATGATTCGAGCTTTGTGACATGGTGCATTATCCTGCTGGAAGTAGCCATCAGAGGATGGGTACATGGTGGCCATAAAGGGATGGACATGGTCAGAAACAATGCTCAGGTAGGCCGTGGCATTTAAACGATGCCCAATTGGCACTAAGGGGCCTAAAGTGTGCCAAGAAAACATCCCCCACACCATTACACCACCACCACCAGCCTGCACAGTGGTAACAAGGCATGATGGATCCATGTTCTCATTCTGTTTACGCCAAATTCTGACTCTACCATCTGAATGTCTCAACAGAAATCGAGACTCTGATGAGTACATCTCTGAGAGACCAGGCAACATTTTGGTGAGCTCTTGCAAATTGTAGCCTCTTTTTCCTATTTGTAGTGGAGATGAGTGGTACCCGGAGGGGTCTTCTGCTGTTGTAGCCCATCCGCCTCAAGGTCGTGCATGTTGTGGCTTCAAAATTCTTTGCTGCATACCTCGGTTGTAACGAGTGGTTATTTCAGGCAAAGTTGCTCTTCTATCAGCTTGAATCAGTCGGCCCATTCTCCTCTGACCTCTAGCATCAACAAGGCATTTTCGCCCACAGGACTGCCGCATACTGGATGTTTTCCCTTTTCACACCATTCTTTGTAAACCCTAGAAATGGTTATGCGTGAAAATCCCAGTAACTGAGCAGATTGTGAAATACTCAGACCGGCCCGTCTGGCACCAACAACCTTGCCACGCTCAAAATTGCTTAAATCACCTTTCTTTCCCATTCTGACATTCAGTTTGGAGTTCAGGAGATTGTCTTGACCAAGACCAAATGCATTGAAGCAACTGCCATGTGATTGGTTGATTAGATAATTGCATTAATGAGAAATTGAACAGGTGTTCCTAATAATCCTTTAGGTGAGTGTATATATATATATATATATATATATATATATATATATATATATATATATATATATATATATATATATATATATTTAACGTATGTATTTATTTGGGGTTAAATATGAAATTTATTTGACATGTTTAGTGTGAATCACCCATTCTACGTAGAAATACATTTTGTTTAGTAGATTTCTTTTGACTTTGATTTATTTAAAATTGCCTGCACTAACCTTTCACTCTCTATTTTCGACATGTCCGGAGCAAGAACACCACACACTACAGCGACTGCATTTAGATTGTGTGTAGCTGCCTGTTCACAAGGAAAGTGTGAGAGGGCTGTCTGCATTTGGATATTCTGGTTAGTCTGTAAGCCTTTGGTGACTATTCAATGTATGGATTTATGAAGAACACACTGCTGGCTACCAATTGTTGTACTCTTTTCTGTTGTAGAGATGGATAGAGACTATGGGTCCCTGCTCAGCACCCTCAAGAGGAGGAGGCAGCTAACAGCTGATGAACTTAGGTTCATTGCAGAGAAGGACAAGGCTCATGAGGGCATGAGCACACAGGAGGAAGATCTGCTGGACCAGGAACTACTGCAGAAACACCCAGACCATGAGGATATGGAGGATGAGATGGAACCTGATCCCCAGCCAAGACCATCAATTGGGTATGCATGAATGTGTATGTAATGTTTGTTTCTGTTTCTCAAATGACTGATACTCACAGTAACACTAACACTATTACTCTTATTATTTTGGGTATGGCTAGCCATTCTCACAAAGGTCCCAATCAAAGAGAAAGCGTAAACACTTTCCTGTCTCTGTTTCTTATCCCTCATACTCTGACATCGCTTCACAGGTACCAAAACCTCTCCCATTTAAGCCATCCATTCGGAATTGACTTAGGTAGCATGTGTCAGACAACCTCCAATATGATGTTGCAAGAAATTGACTTTTTCATGCTGTTTTTACTCAAGCTGTAGTTGCTGAGGAAGTACAGTTGCTGTAGTTGCTTTACAAACCATCAGGAGTGGAAGCTCGTAATTAACTGTCCATCATATTCTAGCTACCAAGGAGCTTAGATGGAGGTGACCCCCAATGAATTTTACAAATTTCTTGGGTTGCTCATTTAAATGGGGTTTTCAATTCTCCCTGATTTCCATCGTCATTGGGGAAGCAAGTCACTTCAGGGCTCGTGGGTGAGGGGATTTATGTCACATGACCGCTACAAGTCCTTTTTAGTAGCTCTACATGTTGTAGACCCTACCACAGAGGATAATCAGGATCGCCTTAGGAAGTTGCGTTATCTTATGGACCACCTCAAACAAAAATGCCAGCAGCTCTTTCAGCCTAACCAAAATCTCACAATAGATGAACATATGGTCAAGTCTAAAGCTCGGTCGGGATTTAAACAATACATAAAGGGCAAGCCTACTCGGCGGGATTTAAAATTATGGTTAATTGCAACATCAGACTCGGGGCATACTCTCGACTTTAATGTTTACACAGGTAGTCATGATGGGCGTGTCACTGCCACCAAATAGTTGAATCGTTACTGCAGCTATCCAAAGACCAGGGCCACAATGTTTGGTTTGACAACTTTTACATATCCCCAGCACTTATGGTTAAGTAATTATGGTTATGCCTGTGGGACATGCAGGGTGAATTGTAAACTGTTTCCTGGATAATTTAAAGACATCAAAAGGTGGTAATGCAAGACAGCTCATGGGGATATGAGGTGGTGTAGGATTGAGGGGAATATACTTGTAATTCAGTGGAAGGACACACGTGCAGTTACATGCCTCTCCAATTTCCACAATGCGAATGGCTCAACCGAAATTACTAGGTTTGTAAAAAATGATGGCGACTGGACAAAAGAAGTAGCCCTCCAACCCACTGTCATCAACGATTATAACAAAAACATGGTTGGTGTTGATCGGTTAGACCAAATGATAAAATCTTAAGACGTCCTACAAAAAACTCAGAAGTGGTGGAAGACTCTTTTTTTCCACTTCATAGACATTGCTGTCATCAATAGATTAATATTGTTTAAATTCCATAACCGTTTGCCCCTCTTGTTCAAAATAAACTGTATTTGAAGCTCTTGAAGGTAGGGCAGGGGACAACCAATAATTCTCTCAACTGTCCAAACTGTCCTTTGTAGTGTTTTGATATCTGATTTCGTAGCTGAACCAAATGCCAGAGAGTTACTGAAGTGCAGAGAACAGACTCAACTGTATCAGCAGTGTCTGTGGCAGGTTGAACTTCCTCAACTGGCAAATGGAGTCAATGTGGGTCTCCCACTTCAGGTCCTGTGAGAGGGTAGTGCCTAGGGTCTTGAATGAATCCACTGCTGCCACAGTGCTGTTTAGAATGGTGATGGGGTCAGTGTTGGGGTGTTCATCTCCACCATTTTGAGCATGTTCAGCTTTAGTTTGTTTTGACTGCACAAGACAGCTAGAGGAGAACTAGCCTTTCGATTTTCTCCCAAGGTTATTTTTCTCCATTAATCAACATCTTATGGAGTTTTGTGTTCCTTGCCACAGTCGCCTTCGGCTTGCTCATACAATTATTATTTGATTACTAATTTTAAACACAGTTCATAATCATATTTTATCAAACTATACAATGATGACTCTAAGACATTATATATATTACAGTTTTATCTTCTGTTCATGCCTGATCTTCTGTAAAGCTGCTTTGAAACAATTTGTGTTGTGAAAGGCGCAATACAAATAAAAATTACTTGACTTGTCTTGTATACAGACTCATCATCATCTTGGATGAGGCCGATGACAGTTGTGTCATCTGCAAACTTCAGGATCTTGACAGAGGGGTTCTTGGTGATGCAGTCATTTGTGTACAAGGAGTAGAGTAGTGAGGAGGGCACACATTCCTGGGGGGCACCAGTGCTGATTGTACATGTGCTGGAAGTGAAAAGATTGTATGGTATATGCTGCCGAATGTTCAGCTGTCCCTGGTAAAACTGATTGGAAAAAGATTACTAAACACAGGAAAACAAATAAAAACATCAAATAGAATCGAATAGGAGTTCTCCACACTGAGGCAGCCATCCACGGCACCATCTTGATGTATTTTTTTTGAATGATGATGCGTATATACTACATAAACTATAATGTTCATAAAGTAACTTGTAATGTAATTACTTGAGTAGTTTTTCAGCAAACTACATATGTAGTCTTACTGGAGTCGCAATATTTACATTATGATATTAATACTCCCCCTCCTGAGATAACACATCTCCCACCCTCTCTCTGATGCGTCAGTCTGTTCAGCAAAAGGGAGTGCGCATCCTCTGCATGGTTGAGGATGCCCAGGAGGTGAGTGGCTCACAGAGACTGCAACGTCTACTAACTCCAAAGGAGGAGGTGGCGGGTGAGTTGCGACATACGACGTGAGCTGCGTTGTCCGTCTGGACCAACAAGTGCTTGCCCTGAATCAACGGCTGAAACCTCTGCAGGGCCTGCGATACTGCCAGCAACTCTAGGCAGTTGATGTGCCATTGCAGGTGGGGCCCTGTCCAGAGACCCGATACTGCCTGCCCATTGCATATGGTGCATCAACCTGAATTTGAAGTCTCTGTCGTGACCATGATGCGCTTCGACACCTGCTCTAAGGGAACCTCTGCCCGTAGAAATGCCAGATCTGACAAAGGGCTGAAAGTATGGCAGTACTATGGTGTGATAGTCACACGCTGGTGCTGTATCGCCAGTGCTGGAGCGGTCTCGTATGCATCAACCCGAGGGGGAGTACCGCCGCCGAGGATGCCATATGCCCCAGGAGACTCTGAAATTGTTTCAATGGCACCGCTACCTTCCGTCTGAAGGTTTTCAGGTAGGCCAGCACTGACTGTTCATGCTCATTCGTAAGGCATTCCATTGTAGTGCCAAAATCTAACTCCATACAGAGAATAGAGATGATTTTCGCAGGGGAGAGTTTGCTCTTTTTCCAGTTGACCTGAAGCCCCAGTCGGTCGAGGTGCTGAAGTACAAGTTCTATGTGTGCAATAGGTCTCACGAGTGAGCTAGGATCAGCCAGTCATCGAGATACTTGAGGATGCAAATGCCATTCTCCCTTAGCAGGGCCAGCACAGCCTCTATGACTTTGGTAAAGATACCGAGGAGACAAGGACAGACCGAAAGGGAGGAACTTGTACTGGAATGCTCATCCCTTGTAGGCAAACCAAAGTAAGAAAGGGAATGTGTCAAGGAAGGATCGATATGTGAAAGTATGCGTCCTTCATGTCAATGGTCATAAACCAATTCTGATGCCGTACTGATACCAGGATGAGCTTCTGCATCAACATCTTGAACGAAAGCCTGTGTAAGGCCTGTTTAAGGCAAGATAAAATAAGGGCTGTAAAAGCCCTTGTGCGACTTTGCTAAGGGTGGCGATCTCCACCCGAAGGACCGAGGCATCCTCGCCTTGCACCTGGCGAACTGGATTGCGTACTCTCAAAGACTTGGAGTTTTTGATTTCAGAAGAATAGACTTTATTATCAGACCATAAAGCCAAGTTGCCTGCAGAACAACTGATGTGTCTTGAGTTTGCACTCGCTTAAATAGGTCTACCAAGGTGTGGCTAAACCATTTCATATATCATTCTTCACTTATACAGTTTTTTCAATCTGTAGTGTTTTAAGCAGAAAAACATCTTTGGGGCCCCACCATTATATCTTCACCATCTTCAAACCAAAAGGCTTCAGTTACATACTGTGAGCAATTTTACCCTATGTGAAAACATTCCACTAAGAGGGGTCTCATCATATATTTTCTCTAGTGTCAAACCATGAGACTCAAGTTTACCATATATGAGTACCATATGTGGTCACGCATTGCATTCTGAGGGGCCTAATCTTCACAGGCCTCTATACTCACACACACACACACACACACACACACACACACACACACACACACACACACACACACACACACACACACACACAGTAAAATACATACTTGACCATCAGAAATAGTTGTAGAATAAAATGGCATTGATTATACTTGATTAATGTATACTCAACTTATATAAAAATACAACACACCATCAGGGTGGGTGGTTCGTGGCGAGGCCACGAACCACCCTTCCCGGTGGGATCTTCCTGCCCCACCGGGAAGATAGTCCGGGGGTGGTGCACTGCCCAGCGAGCCCGCAATGGTGGCCGGTGGCTGGGGTAGCTGTGCGGCCCCAAGAACCACCGTACTTACCTGTTTTCTGGCTTTCTGTCGACGGAGAACACAAGATTCTCACGTCCCGCTCATTGACCAGAAAGCCATTCAGTGCTTGGCCATTACTAATGCGAAGGCCGGAAGGGCTGAGCATAGGAGAATGACCCAGGGAATGAGGAAAATGCTCTTTTTTAACAATTTGGGTGCCTGCAATTGAGTTTCTCCCTCTCTGGTACCACTGTCGCCAAAGCCACGGGGAACCCCTTCCTTCCCAATTTTAAGAGGTTGAGGTGTTAATTCTGATGTGCTCCACCCCTATCCATGTGTTTAAACTTGTAATTGACTTCCCTGGCTCACCGTGTGACCTCAAAGGTCCCTTGCCACTTTGCGAGAAATTTAGAGCTTGATGTGTGTAGTAATGCAAGGACTTTATCTACCGGTGTAATTTCCCGTAGCCAAGCTCCCCTGTTATACAGCCTGATGTTCTTGAGCCTGTAGCAAATTCTCCTGTGATAGTTTCCCCAATGGTGGAGTTTTGCTCTCAGGTCAAGAATGTATTGAATTTAGTTTTTGCCGTTTGAAGGTCCCTCCTCCCAATTTTCCCTCACGACATCTAAGACCCCGCGAGGCTTGCGCCCTTACAATAATTAAAATGGGGAGAACACCGTGGAGGCTTGCGGGTTCTCTAACACTGCGAATAACAGGGGTTAAAGCCACATTCCAATTCCAAGCATCTTCATGCACAAATTTACGAATCATATTTTTCAGGGTTTTATTAAACAGTTCGACCAAGCCGTCTGCTTGCAGGTGGTACATGCTTGTCTGAATTAAAATGTGTTTTTCCATTTACCACCATTTCTTCTTTCCACTGATGGTCTCAAATATGGCTGCTGTGAGGAAAAAGTGTAATTGAAACAGGTCAATGGATATTTTGATTAAATCACTGTGGAGTGGAGGGGGGTCGGGCCGGGTCGGAATATCGCGCGCCCGGTCCCCAATCAGCCTGATGAGGCGCGCGAGGGATAAAGGTGGCTGGTGATGATGGTTCGAGAGAGAGAGAGAATTACGGGTATGTCCGTTGTGTGTGTGTGTTTGTTTATGCTTTTGGTTTAAGTTTTCATTAAAATTATGATTTATGTTGACAAGCCGGTTCTCGCCTCCTCCTTGCCCATCCTTTAACTGTGTTACAATCACCTTGAACAAAACTGAAAATGACAAATAAGTCAAGTCAATTTAAGTCAATTTTATTTGTATAGCACCTTTCACAACACACATCGTTTCAAAGCAGCTTTACAGAATATCAGCATTAAAAGACGATAAAACTGTAATGTCTATAAAGTCGATGAATCATCATTGTGTAATTTAGATAAAATAAGATTTTTAATAGCGTTTAAAAATAATTAAATGATAATTGTATTAATAACCCCAGTGAGCAAGCTGTAGGCGACTCACAGTATTTTTAAGTATTATAAAAATAATAAGTATTTTGTCTCACAATAAATTAGATAATTTCAGGGATTCTCATTAGCAATGTACATTTTAAAAGAAGTAGGGTTCAACGGGACTAAAGGCCCCCCAGGGTAAAAGGCACTTTTATTTAATTTTCTCCCAAAATGTAATAACAACACAGCAATTTCCTAAACAACTGTTTGTCACTATATACTGATCCATGAAGAGTAATGAATAAAGGTTGATTTTGAGTATTATCCAATAAAACCCTTAAAGTATGTCCTGCCTGTGTTAATAGGTTTTGTTCAAGTGGTAATTTGCTAATAATAAATTTTTCAATGATGAGATTGACATTGTCATGCTTATAAACTTCTTTTTTTTTTTTATACAGTAGACCTACAAATGAAAAAGTTCATAAAAAGGACTCAAATCTGTTTATATATATTTTGAGTGTTGTTATTGGTTGGTTCTGTTGGTCGTTGGATTTTTTCTTTTTTCTTTTCTTTTATTGTCACCCAGATGTGTTCAGAATGTTTCAAACTATTTAAAACTGACATGGACTGAAACATCCGGATTGTTCTTACTTCTAAAAAATACTATGTGCATATTATTCTGATTCAAGAAATTGCTGGCTGCCCAGAGAGAATAAATACATTTGCAGACAAGAGCTGTGATTTAAAGTTCATCTTAGAGAATGTTCTCTCTGCTCAATGAGAAGATGACTCTTGACTTGAGGAGGATTCTGGTGAAAAATCTCTGTCTCTCTCTGATTCAACAGCTGAAGAGACTCTCAGCACACACTGTTTGGATTCCACAATCTTCTTCAATGGATGGACTATAGACAATGTTCAGTTACGATGCAACCTTTGTTCTCTGAGTGAAGAGACTATCTCTCCACTCTGTTACATATTCCTTATGTACAGGATTCGATCCTCCAGGTCTGGTGATGTGAATACTCTTTAAGACACTCTGGCTGTGTTGGTCAAGCCCTAATTAGTGCTCAATAAAAAAAAAAAAATATTAGTTTAAATGAATCTACTCCCCCAGGTTATAGTTTTTTCAGATTAACACTTTTTATTGATTCTAACAAATGAAACATATGAAATAAGTTTGAAACAAATGATAAAAGCAAAACACACATGCACAGAATCAACTTTTAACCCCCATTATACAAGGTCTAGCTGCTCCACTTATTATTAAACACCTCCAGGTTGCCTAGCCTTCTATCTGACATCTCCTCCCTGATGCCACCCTGCCCATCTCCATGCACCACTCCTGAAATGAGGATGCACCAGCCAACTTCCATCCCCTCAGAATGATCTGTCTACCGTTACTGTCATAACTCTGGCAAGGACTCAATTTCTTGCTCCAGGCCATTACTTGATATTAATATAATTGAGCCAATAAATGTGACACAATGATTTGACTGTTTGTTTGTGAAGAGTAAATAATCACATTTCATAAGTTATGAAAACAGAATAAGTCTATAAATAATAAGTAATAATTTGTCAGCAAATTAAGAAAGCTCCTGGTGAGAGTTGGTTATATTACCTGTAAGCATTGTAAAGTCTTTAAAACAACATCAATTTTGTGTTATTGAGGCGTGTAGTTATTAATTGTTTTGATGATTTATTTTTCAGCATGGAATGCCAAAAATATGCCAAAACTTGTTTATGTATTATTTAAGCGACTCAAGAGCATGCATACAATAATTTCATCATTTATTTTCTAACCCTAACCTAGGCAACATGAATAAGAAATGATATGTAACTAAACATGTTTACATTAAACTCATTTTTGATGCTACAATAATTTAATAAATACCTTTGAATACAGAAATGACAATGCTTGTGTTTATTTATGAAATATATAGCATTTGGCTGTGTTCTCTGAACGACGCAGAACTATTAATGCAAACCAACACAGGTCAGATCAAATGTCCACTCCATGTTCATCAACAGATTCATCTTGATTGCTACTGTATTTCCGACATCACATGACACATCTGCAGTGTAGACAGCTTTATGAATTATAACGGGAGCGGTCGCATCATTTTCAGTGATAGAAATGTAATATGTCTTTTATAGAATTCTGCCATTAACTGAATGAGCTGTCTGATTCAGGCAAAGCCAGTTTAGTTTTCATTTAAACTAATAGACTAATAACTTTCAGAATAATACCAAGCTCTTACCGTTTCTGGACATGTGGATTACACATTGAAAACCATGACGAGGTCAGCAGAGATCAAATTATAAAGTGAGAGTGCAGAGATGAGAAAAGTGAAAAGAGCGATGAGACGAGATAAATATTAGATCTCTAACCGTTTCTATGGTAATACCATGGTACATATTATATTCATATTTCATGATACTATCATAATACTCCAAGATACCTCAAAAATACCATGTTTTTACTATAAACATGGAACACGTCACGGATAATCACAGAACACGTCTGAAAAGAAAGTGTAAAATTGACCCCGTCCCTGCTGAGATCTGTGCACGCCACTGAATATTGGTGTATCATAAAGTGGATATTTTCAATTTGAATGATTTGTTTTGTGATATTTTCAGTGGCATGTCGCAATGAGCCGCTTATAATGAATCGTGATGTTAAGCCACATCATAAGTTTGTGTTGCAGGTTTTATGAATGTTTAAATTAATCTTCTGTCAAATAATGTGTGAACAGTTGAAACAGAAAATGATAATTCATTTAAATCATTAGAAAGCCGTGATTTTCCTTTATACTTTAGTGTTTATAACTCAAAATGATGGAGGAGGTCTCATATCGTAAAATTGTTCATTTTCTGGGTCTCAAGAGGTCATGGTGAAATCTGTGCTAGTGCTGGAATATATATATTTATTTTACTCAACAGCACAACATTCGCAGGTTTAGGTATGCTGGTTAAAGTCATAACAATCATCTTAAAAATGAATTGTACAATAATAATGTCTTGGAATTTGGATTTGAACCCCCCCCCAAAAAAAAAAAACATGCTGGATTTTGTGGAAAGAGTTAGTAATATTGTAGAAAAGCACACACACAATTCACAATGTATGAATAATTATTGCTGGCCAGTTATATATATAATTACTATATTAAGCAGTTATATTAACACACGGACAGAACACATTCAGTCATGCCACAACATTTACAAGGAAATGTTTCCTTTCTTTCTTACAAATGTCAAATTGGACAGCCATTACAATTAAAGCAAACATTCAAACCCATCAATATATTATTAATACAATATGAATACAAGCAAAAACATCCTTTTAGATTTCTGAAACACACAAAATTGGGATATCCAGAGTGAAGGACGCAGAGTTGTGGCACATTTGAAGGTAAAGCATTATATTCACGTTGAAAATTAAGTTCCAAAGTTTACACAACTGTCTGTAATACTCACTTCTGATTGGTCAGTTCTGGCATTTAATGAAAAATATCTGTCAATAGTGACTGTACATCTGGGCTCAGACAGATATCTGACCATCAGTTGATCAGAACTTAGTGTTTACATTTATACATTTGGCAGATGCTTTTATCTAAAGTGACTTACAGTGCACTTAATACAGGGACAATCCCCCCGGAACAACCTGGAGTTAAGTGTCTTACTCAAGGACACAATGGTGGTGGTGGTGGGGATCAAACCAGCAGCCTTCTGATTACCAGTTCAGTGCTTTAGCACCACTTCAGTGCTTTAGCCCACTACACCACCACCACTCCGCAGATGAAACTGCACACTGTGTGAGACACATGACCATCAGGTTTCATTCATCACATGATAATTTTACATTTACATTTATGCATTTGGCAGATGTTTTTATCCAAAGTGACTTACAGTGCACTTATTACAGGGACAATCCCCCCGGAGCAACCTGGAGTTAAGTGCCTTGCTCAAGGACACAATGGTGGTGACTGTGGGGATCGAACCAGCAACCTTCTGATTACCAGTTATGTGCTTTAGCCCACTACACCACCACCACTACGTTTCATGAGACTGCACAGACTCTCTTCTCATATAATAATATCTGACTGTATCAGTCCAGATCACCTGATATATACACTTTATATAGTTTATATTGTAATAATGCCCGACTGACTGTATTTTATCCCTTACATACTGTAAATGATGGTTATGATGAAGACAATCATAACACAATGTTTCTTTTGTTTCACCAAAATGCAAGTGTGGAGTCAGAAACATAATTCAAGTGATAATCAACGTCAAAGTAGTTTGTTACATTATTTTGAAATGATTAACTAGTTTGCTTTACATTGTATTAAAAGCAGGTCATTTGCTTTTCATTTCTGTGTTAGACTGTCAAACTGCTATTGTGAAATTCTCATGTGGAGCCTATCAGTAAAATATAGCTATATTTACTGTGCCAATATCTATTCGTATATCTATTTATTATTATCATTATTTCAATATTTTTTTTCCATAGGACCAAAAGGGGCATTCAGAGGCAATGGAAGCATGCAAGATATTGGAAGACAACACTGTAAGTAATTCAAAGTGTTTAAATATTTAAATGAGTTGCTTGACTTTCAGATGATGACATTGACTGTGATGCAGTGAAGCATCGAGGACTGTTGTGTGATGTCATTTTACACTGATCAGCTATACATTCATCAGTGTATCACTTGTATTGTTTAATGTACTGTACAGCTGGGATAGATAGAACACTAAATATGACATTTTTAATTTTACAGTGACCAGCTATTCCAAAGGATGCTTCATTGGACCTCTTCTCATCATAAATTAAAGTAGACAGAAACGTGGCCAGCACATCTCCTGTCCCATCTAAGGCCTAAAATAAATTAAAAAGTTGTTTAAATGTTGGCAACTGTAAGGGGAAGAACATTATGATGTCATTCAGTTCCATCAGTCAATGAACTTGTGCTAACAGCTGAACATGCAATGTGAAACTGTGTAAAGATTCCACTTATTGTGGCTTTGAAGTCCTTTTATGGTTCTTTAATTATTTCTAAATTAAATTCACATGTTTTGACATCACCTGCTTCATCATCATCAGTAGTTTGGACGATTCAAAGAATACATTCAGAGCCTCTGGAAAAATATTAATATATATAAATTCTAAATTGAACGAGCCATGCTCAAAGCCATTGTAAAATGACAATATATGGTAACCCTGTAATCGCACGTTTGTTGCTTGTCAAACTGTAAACGGCAAATGGTTTAACGGTAAAGCCACATCCATTTTCAGTTCCCTAACGTTACCGTTTCCCAAAGTATGCGGTGATGGAGAGCTTATGGTCAATGGAGGAAAATATAATTCTCATGTGAATGAGAGAGTAAACGTTTTAAAAAAACCAAAATAACTATTATGAAGGATGTGGTTTTAGCTTTATGAATAATAATAAAATATTAATCAATTGTGTGTAATATAATTACTTATAAACTCAAAATGTATGTTAAATGGCTTATTGCTTCAATATAAATCTTCAAAGACTTTAATGTCAGAGTTAAATGATCATGATACTGTTGTAGAAAATTTATATTTTACTTTCTTTAAGACATTATGTGGATTTTCTTTCGATTCAATCGTGTTTCTCTATAGTATTTTATGTTTCACCTGGCAGAAACAGAGAGACACACACACACACACACACACACAGTAAAACAGATGGTCAAGGAAAAGGCCTTTGAACTCCTCAATATGAGTGCGGGAAAGACGTTTGTTGAGTTTCACGGGTGTGAAACTCAGTGAAGCTCAAACAAAGGACCACTGTCTTCAGGACGAGATAGTGTTTATATGGCATTTTTATGACCTCACAGATGTAAGCATCGTAAAACCCAGAGGGGCTTAGAAGAACCATTGGTATTTCTAAGACCAGTTAAAATCCGGTTTTACTGGGATGAGTGGAAAATTACGGAAGAAGGGACTTTGAGGACGGGGGTATAAATAGGCCATGTGTTTTTCTGTGTGAGTAGGGTCTTGTTCCTATTGCGAGGTAGCTGTCGCGATACTTTTGTGAACAAACCTCTTTTAAAAGAATAAACTATCTTTTAAAATATAATTTGGACCCTGATGTCTCTTATCTTGATGCATATTTGTTTAATAATTGTTTTTTGCCACAACAATACATTTCAAATATGTATTATTCGTTCTGATCTGAACTGTTAGAGAGTTTACATGCCAATAACAACATACATGTATGTGTGTGTTTGTAAATCATTTCATTCAGAAGTTGTTGAGTTGAACACATTTCCAAAAGAACCAGACTTGCTTGAGTTTCTGCTGTCCTCCCTCAACCTTCAGTCTCTCTGGTTTCCTCTCACTCTGTTCTGAAGGGTTTTAGCTTTAAAGAAGGAAGCTGAAATAATCTTTGAACATTTTTATTTTAACACATCCCTTGTCACATAATTCTTCTCTGTCTCCTGCATACAGGGTTCTCCACTGAAACTCACAGGTCAATATGACGGAACTGAATCCACATTGAAATTAAGGTCCAGTTATCTGTAATCTGTATGAATGTATTAGATGTACATGTGCGAAAGGAGAGTTTATTATACAGAAAGTTTGTTTATAAATAAAGTTCCTAAACATAAGTTCGGAAGGAGTGAATCCATCTAATCTTTCAATTAACAGCCAGAGTATATAAGCAGCTGTTTACCTCTCTTCGGTCTCAGCTGTTCCCACCATCCTGTCGTTCCATCCTCGAAACATGTCCGACCTCCCGGAAATCCAGTTATTCCCATCAGACAACGAACTCTCTATTTTTCCTCGACCAGTGGCGAATTCTCAGGGCCAGCTAACCCTTCTATGCTGGCCTAACATGCCAAATAATTAAATATAATAAATTATATAAATCCTTTCATTCTCAATCACCTGTTTGCCTATGTATTTTTTATTGATTTCCACTCTTAGTTAATCTACAAACAAATAAAGAAAAACTGAGTTTATCCAATCAGAATTTATTCCTTGATGTTTACATGTGAAGCATGACAACTGTTTCTCAAATCACATGATCAAAACCAAACTTGTTGCCGAAGCAGCATGTGAGTCTGAGCTCCACCCCGTCAGATCTTCAGATTTCCACAGAATCCCTCAACAGTTCAAATCAATGAGCAACTAAAGTCAGATTGTCAGATTCACCAGCTAATCAGACTGATTTATTTGTTCATGGTGGATATGATCTTTAGGATATGTCCCAGTCGAGGCCTTGGGTGAAGCAATCACGCTTTACGTGATGAAATCTGAAAGCGAACAGCATGAGATCGTCATCACTGCTGCTATCGCCGTTGAGAAAGAGAATCCTTATGGATTTAAAAACACGAGATGTTCTGCATGACTGTGTGATTGATTCATTGATTTATTCATCAAGAAAGGAGGACTGATTTTCACTTCAAGTAAATTGTTGCTTTTTGCATTGATATAGCAACATCTTTCAGTTTTCTAAGTGTAAATTAAGCTACTTGAGCATTCAGTGTCTGATCAAGTTTTGAAAAGTAATGTAGTCGGCTGGTGCGGATCCTGATGCTGCGATACGGCCTGCCTGATGGTAGCAGTGAGAGCAGCTTATGACTCGGGTGGCTGGAGTCTCTGATGATCCTCCGAGCTTTTTTCACACACTGCCTGTTATATATGTACTGGAGGGAGGGAAGCTCACCTCCGATGATGTTTCTGGCAGTTCGCACCACCCTTTGCAGGGCTTTGTGGGCGGTGCTATTGCCGTACCAGGCGGTGATGCAGCCAGTCAGGATGCTCTCTACAGTGCTGGTGTAGAACCGTGTGAGGATGTGTTGGTTCATTCCAAACTTCCTCAGCAATCTCAGGAAGAAGAGGCATTGGTGAGCCTTCTTTACAACGGACTCAGTGTGGATGGCCCATGTGAGTTCCTTAGTGATGTGGACACCGAGGAACTTGAAACTGCTGACTCTCTCTACCGGTGCTCCATTGATGGTGATGGGGCTGTGTTTTCTGTCTTTCTCCCTGAAGTCCATTACAAGCTCCTTGGTTTTACTGACGTTGAGGGAGAGGTTGTGGTCCTGACACCAGCGTGTCAGAGTGTGCACCTCCTCTCTGTAGGCTGTTTCATCATTGTCAGTGATCAGACCTACCACTGTCGTATCGTCAGCAAACTTGATAATGGCATTGGAGCTATGTGTTGCCACACAGTCATGTGTGTACAGGGAATACAGGAGTGGGCTGAGAACACAGCTCTCAGATGTTGCTGCCCATTCTAATCACCTGACGTCTGCCTGACAGGAAATCCAGAATCCAGCTACACAGCGAGCTGTTTAAGCCCAGAGCCCGGAGTTTCTCATCAAGCTTGGACGATACTGTGGTGTTGAATGATGAGCTGTAGTCTACAAACAGCATTCTCACATATGTGTTCCTTTTTTCCAGGTGGGAGAGAGAGGTGCGTATTGTAGATGCAATGGCATCATCAGTGGAGCGGTTGTTGTGGTAGGCAAACTGCAATGGGTTCAAAGACATGGGTAACACAGAGCAGATGTGATCTCTGAATAGCCTCTAAAAGTATTTGCTGATGGTGGGGGTCAGAGCAACAGGGCGCCAGCCATTTAAGCAAGTGATTTTGGCTTGCTTCGGTACAGGTACAATGGTTGATGTTTTGAAGTATGTGGGGACTACAGAGGGAGAGGGACAGGTTGAAAATGTCCGTAAAACACCAGCCAGTTGGTTCGCGCACACTCTGATGACGCGGCCCGGAATGCCGTCTGAACCCGCAGCTTTATGGATGCATTAAGTGCAGCGCGAAGATCGCGTTAACCAATGGCTGATGTAGATCCGTACTGTTGTGGTCGGCACAACGTCCTCTATTCACTTCCTGATGAAACACGTTACACTATCAGTGTAAACATCGATGTCGTCATCAGAGGCGGACCGGAACATCTCCCAGTCTGCGTGATCAAAACAGTCTTGTAACGCAGATTGGTTCGACCAGCAATGGATCGTTCTGAGGGTGGGTGCTTCCCGTTTCAGTTTCTGCCTGTAAGCGTGGAATATTTTTATCAAGTTAAATATAAATGAATGAAGTGTAATCAAATGTAAATATAGCCATTTATATCTATTTTAAATATATAATTGTTTCTGTTGTTCATATGTGTTTTTTTGTGTATGTGAGTGGTTCAGCATAAAGGTCTGTCGGAGGTACATGGACACTCACACATAAATGAGTTGCAGATGTTTCCTATTTACTTGATGAGGCCCCCTCTTAGTAAAGTGTTTTTACATAGTGTGAAAATTGCTCACACGGTGTAACTGAAGCCTTCTAGTTTGAAGATAAAGAAAATCGGTTGGGGGGCCCCAAAGATGTTTTTCTGCTGAAAACACGATAGAAACAGGATATGAATTGTTTTAGTCAAGCCTTGGAAGACCTATATAAGCACTGAAAACTCAAGACACGGGAGTTGCTCTGCAGACTGACTCGGCTTGTTATTTCTAATAATAAAGTCTAATTTTATGGCATCAAAACCTAAGAATTTGAGAGTGATACTGCACAGAAAAAGCAGAAACCACAACATAAGCGGGCAGAAGCAGAACAGGAGAGTGCTCTGATTTGCCAAATGGTGGGTGAGGGAGGGATTTGTAGCCATCCAGGAAAGGAGAATAGCAATGCTCCGAAACCCGGTCCCCTCGTGTGTTGAAGCTGATATGTTGGTGGTGCTCCGGGGGGATTGTCCCTGTAATAAGTGCACTGTCAGTCGCTTTGGATAAATGTGTCTGCAAAATGCATAAATGTAAATGTAAGCTAACAGGAGTGTTGCACTTCTGAATATCGGGGAATGGGATTGTAACACAGTTAAAGGATGGGCAAGGATGAGGCGAGAACCGGCTTGTCAACATAAATTATAATTTAATGAAAACTTAAGCCAAAAGCATAAACAAACACACACATGACGGACATGCCCGTAATTCTCTCTCTCTCTCTCGAACCACAGTCACCGGCCGCCTTTATCCCTCGCGTGCCTAATCAGGCCGATTAGGGACCGGGCGCGTGATATTCCGACCCAGCCCCGCCCCCCTCCGCTCCACACTCCTCCCGGCGTTATCTCAGGCTGGGGGGGCACCGCCATGATGTACACCCCCCCATCCCTGGGGCGGGGTGCATCTTGCGTCCCGCGTGGTCATCCTCACCTTCCTTGCCCTGGGAGGAGACAGGAGGTGAAGACAACAACAACAAAAAAAAAAACAGGCGAGGGAAAAGGCCAACATGGTGCGACAGAGAGAGAGAGAGGAGAGAGAGAAAAAGCTCACTCACCGGTTCTATGTACCGTCGTGTGGTCCTTGAACACTCCTCCACACTCAGGCGGACGACAGCCGCTCCAACCCCGGGTGAACTGGAGTCAAACCTTCGACACCCAGCGGGCAGAACGCCCCTCCGCTTTTCTGGCAGCAAATGGGGACACTCCCCAGCCCCTAGCAGCGGCCCTACCGCTCCGGGCAGTTGGGGCGTTTCTTCCCTCCTCCCCTCGCGGACGGCGGTCTCCCTCGACCCCTCTGCGTCTCTGGGGACGGCAGGGCACTCCTCCGCCCCTGGCAGCGGCTACCTCACTCCAGGCAGTCGGGGTATCCAGTCCACAATTGCCCCATGGACAACGGCCTGCATCCGGGCGGTCGGGCTACTCCGTCACCCGGCAGATGGCAGCGGCGCTCCCCAGGGTGGACGACAGTGTCGAGGACTCTGCGACGGGCATCCCTCCTCCTTCCCGGGCTTCGGCACCAAGGTAACACAGTTAAAGGATGGGCAAGGAGGAGGCGAGAACCGGCTTGTCAACATAAATTATAATTTTATGAAAACTTAAATCAAAAGCATAAACAAACACACACATGACGGACATGCCCGTAATTCTCTCTCTCTATCGAACCATCGTCACCAGCCGCCTTTATCCCTCGCGCGCCTAATCAGGCCGATTGGGGACCGGGCGCGCAATATTCCGACCCGGCCCCGCCCCCCTCCGCTCCACAGGGATGCATTTATCCATATCAAGTAGGAATATCCCATATCCAACTTGAATGGAATGCAGCAGAACCGTGTACCCTGAAGAAACAAAATGTATTGCAAGTGTAACCGGCCCTGGTCGCCCCGCTCTGAACGGGACTCAAACCGACATCTCCGGCATGGGGGGCAGGTGTGCTAACAAAGAGGCTTAAGGCTATAGCCACTAACGTAGCTCTTGAGGTCAGGGGAGTGAGGTTTACACACTGCACAGCTATCTATCAGCTGGCTCCCATTACACTCACCCCCCTAAACCTCACTCCCATCCGGGTCATGGCACCACTTTAACCAGCCCTGGTCACCCCACTCCGAACGGGACTCGAACCGGCGTCTCTGGCATGGGAGGCGGGTGCACTAACAAGGAGGCTTAAGGCTACAGCCACTAACGCCAACTTCCTTTTGCAAGCACGGAATGAGCGTTCAAGCTTCAAAATCCAGCATTCCTACAAACCATGCTCCAGAAGACTGCTCTCCCCTCCTCCTTCAAGAAAGCCAGCTTTAACTGACTCTCATTCTGACAACTGCCCAGAATTCATCTCAGAGTTACTCCATCATGTCCCCACATTTCAAAATGGTCTGTCAACAGCCTACGTCAAGCCCTCTCCAGTTCCAAAATCCAATTCTCCTGCAAATCTTCAAAAATTAAACTATACGAACTTCTAGTGAGCTCCCATAACTGTCCAAACATTACTCCTAAGAGCAAAACTAAGCTCTCATCCACCTCTTTCTCCCTCCCGTCTCAGCACTCGGGATGCTCTCATTCACAGTGCCCTAATCCGGATGCAGTCACTTGAATTTTCTTGTCTGCCATTGTTTCCTCCTGCCCAAATACAGTGGCCGTTCAAAATAGTTCTACTGCTAATCCAGCCCTAACCAACTCATCTATATCATTCCCTCCAATTTCCAGGCAAGAACCAGCCCTCTCAGCACACTTTACTCTTCTTCCTTCTGTTTTTCCATTTAATTCTAATCCTTTATATGGAGCTGACACTTGCGTGAGGATGCCTCCACAAACTGTCACTCCCACCCTCCCTATTCAACCTACTGCATTCTCCCTTCTGTTCCTAAATTTCTCTCTAATCTTTTTCACAGCCACTTTTACACATACCATAAACGTTTCACAGCAAAACGTGCTGCTCGCGTCGCCCATTGAAACGAATGCCCATATTGGGGAGCACTCGACCTAGAACTCTACAAAACAGTTTTCTTAGGATGTCGAAGCCACTCTTGCTCCATCTGTAGTACCATAGTTCACACAACTTCGGTATGCCCCCAAATCAACACTTTCAGCAACACAGCAAGCTCCTATGTCTACCTCATACGTCCCTCATTCCTGGAGCGACCGCAACCAGACTCTCACATTTAAGTGTGCAAAAGCTTCAACAACTCAGGCTCCACCAGACAATGGTGCCGCTTCCTTCACTTTGTCACCAGTTAATAATGATAGAATTTGACTAACTGGGGCCCAGGTCAGGAAGCAGACAAACTAGTTTATCCGAACATCTGCTAGCTGCCTTGAGACATCACAAAGGTCACATTAACTGCAACACATAGAGACTGCATCACCTAGATATCTCATAGAGACTGTGTCTGTTCCCCGAACTACCAAACTCAATACCCTCACTAAATCATTTAGAAAAAATGTGATTAAGGTCAAACTTGAACAAAACGAACAAATAAAAAATACACATCATATAAAAATAGGGCTACTAAACATTAGATCGCTTTCTACCAAAGCACTAATTGTTAATTAACTGATTACAGATCATAGATTGGATGCACTCTGTTTGACTGAAACCTGAATTAAACCGGATGAATATATTAGTTTAAATGAATCTACTCCCCCAGGTTATTGATATAAACATGAGCCTCGTCGGAAGGGTCGAGGAGGAGATATTGCTACAATTTACAGTGAAGTTTTTGGTGTTACTCAGAGGACAGGATTTAAATGTAAGTCTTTTGAACTAATAATGCTTAATGTGACAACATCAGATATAAATAAAAAATCTCTGTCGTCTTTTGTCCTTGCTACAATGTATAGATCACCCGGGCCTTATTCTGATTTCCTTGCTAATTTTTTATCAGATCTTGTAGTTACTGTATTTAGAGCTTTAATTGTTGGTGACTTCAACATTCACATAGATAATGAAAATGATACATTGGGATTAGCATTTATCGATATTCTCAACTCTCTTGGAGTCAGACAAAATGTAATAGGACCAACTCATCACCATAATCATACGCTAGATTTAATTCTGATGTTGATGTTGATAATATAGAAATTCTGCAGCAGAGCAATGACATCTCGGATCATTACCTCATCTCTTGTATGCTGCGATCAGCTAATGTTACTTAATCTAAACCATGCTATCGTTCAGGTAAAACTATTCTTTGGCCCACTAAATATAGCTTCACTAATTATCTTCCAGATCTATCTCATACACTCAATAACCCCCAAAGCCCAGAAGAACTTGATGAAATAACAAAAAATATAAATGCAGTCTTCTCTAGTACTCTTAATATTGTCGCCCAACTTCGATTAAAGAAAATTAAAGAAATAAGCCCTGCACCATGATACAATGATCACACTCATGCTCTCAAGAGAGCAGCTTGGAAAATGGAGTTCATGTGGAAAAATACAAAATTAGAAGTATTTCAGGGTGCATGGAAGTATAGTGTCTGTAGCCACAGACAGGCACTAAAAGCTGCCAGGTCAGCATATTTTAGTAAACTCATAAAAAATAACCATATCAATCCTAGGTGTATATTCAGTACTGTGGCTAAATTGGTTAGGAATAAAGCCTGATTCCATTGCAGCACAAGAGTAATGACATCATGAATTTCTTTACAGATAAAATTGAAATAATCAGAAATAAAAATGGAATTATGCAATCATCTGTCATAGCACCTCAGAAAACAGTGTCTAATAATTTTCCTCACGTGCAACTTCAATCCTTCTCTGTCATAGGTCATGGAGAGCTAACAAAACTTATAGAAACATCAAAAGCCATATTATTAACTTCTCGTTATGCTTAGGACATGTTCCAAGAAACTTTAAAATGCAGTTATCAAACCGCTTATTAAGAAGCCACAACTTGATCCTGGAGAACTGGCTGATTATAGACCGATTTCAAATCTCCCGTTTATGTCAAAAATACTAGAAAAGGAAGTATCCTCCCAAATATGTTCATTTCTACAGAGAAATAGTATATATGAAGAATTTCAGTCAGTATTTAGGCCTCATCACAGTACAGAGACTGCACTTATCAGAGTTACAAATGACTTGCTCTGATCGTGGCTGCATTTGTCTTCTAGTGCTTTTAGATATTAGTGCTACATTTGACATGATAGATCACGACATTCAAGAGAATGTCGTGATCTATCGTGATCTATTCAAGAGAATAGGCTGGAGAATTATGTTGGCATTTGTGGAGTTGCATTAGCATGGTTTAGGTCATATTTAGCAAACTGCTACCACTTTGTCTATGTAAATGAGGAATTGTCAAACCAAACAAAAGTTAAATATGGAGTGCCACAGGGATCAGTTTTAGGGCCTCTGCTTTTCTCCATGTATATGGTTCACTGGGAGATATTATCAGGAATCCTGGAATAAGTTTCCACTGCTATTCCGACGATACACAACTTTACATTTCTTCAAAACCTGATGAGATTTCACAATTCTCTAAATTAGTAGAGTGTATCAATGAAATAAAAGATTGGATGGCCAGAAATTTCCTTCTACTCAATTAAAAAAACAAAAATAATTAAAGCTGCGAGCAGCGATGACGGGCCCAAGCCGGTGGCACCGCCACCCCCGTGCCTTTAGGGTTGCTGTGCACGATGGGCAATAATGTAACCTCGCTTTGACTGTCGAGAAGAAGATGTGTGCTGTAGAGCTCCAACGAACATTCGCAACGACAGCTCTCGACCTAGTTAGAAGCATTTCTTGTTTGCACGACATGTGGACTTAATAAATCCTTATCTTGAGCCAAATAAACAAGCTGACATTCAGTACAACCTGTGTCGTTTGTTTAGAACACATACAAATGTTATTTATGTACCGTTTTTGTACGGTACATAAATAAATAAAGCACCGCTTTTGAAGACTGCGATGTGCTGAACGTGCTCTACTATGTAAGAACGAGCCGATTATTGAATCTGGAAATGGGTGGGGCCTGTAACACCTTTAGGAACCAAACGTGCAACACTCATAAATACCGGTTGTAAATCACATTCCCTCACTCGTCTTTGAGATGGCTTCACGTGTTTGGATCGTCGGCAGTTCCATCATCCGCACACTGCATACTCGCTTCTGTGAGCAGCGCCTGGACGGAAACCTCGGTCTTCAGTGTGAGATCACCTGGGGCGGCAGAGGAGGCAGACTCTGGGAGCAGCTGTTTCCAGCTCTGCGCTCTCTCAGGGCCAAAGCTACAGCTCCAGATATTCTCATTATTCACCTGGGAGGGAACAGTTTGTGTCGGGTGGGCGCAACCGCCTCGATTTTCTTCGGAAATAAAGAGTGACCTGACCGAAGTCTTACAAATGTTTCCCAGAACCAGGCTGGTGTTTTCTGGCATTTTACCCCGTCTAAATTGGAGAGGACAGACTGGCAGGACTGGCTATGGCATTGAACGAAGCCGGCGGTGGATCAACGGCGCCATGTCTGGCTTCTTGGCAGAGAGGCAGATGCGCTGCATTCACCACAGAAACATCGGCTTGTTCCATCTGTGCCGAGACGGAGTCCACCTGAGACCAGAGGGAAACCAGCTTCTGCCGAGCAACCTCCGAGAAGCTCTGCAGGTGGAACTCAGAAGATTAAGCAACAAATGTCCTTTTAAGGGCAGCAACAATGGCTCTTTTAAGAGCCACATTCACTCATTCAAATAAAAAGCATTTTCCAAGTGTGTGAAATTCGTTGTTCCTCACCTTACTTGATGTCAGGTTTCAGATGACTTGTTTTTAAATAAAAATGTCGATTCCTCTTATCCATTCCTTTGTAAGCATTTCAATATAACTTTCAAACCATTTAAGAATCGTGCGCTGTTTTCTGTGCTGACCACAATCCAAAACGTGCCATAAAGCAGCGGTGCTCAAACTTTTTTGTTTTGGTTTATTTATATAAAGACACAGAGAATATTACTTGCCTTACCTGATTAGAATTATAAAAAAAATAACTAGGGAATCACTAAAACGAGAGAATTATTCTTATTTGATGATACTCTCAAAACATTCCACAACAAATCCTTGAAATTGAATGATATTCAGAACAGAACACGAATAAAAAAACGCTCTCTTTACAATCAAAATGTTTTTACATTTGCGATGTATTTGGATGCTAAACTATTCTTTATTATAGGCTTTGTACTTTACTCACGCTCCAATACCGACGTAGAAAATCATCCGCTTTACATGCGTAAAAATATGCTTGGAAACAACACAGTGGGCGGTGCTTACTGTGAATGATACTGAATTGTACTACTGACTATTTAAACTAGGGCTGGGCGATATGGCAAAATATATTATCACGATATTTTTTCCATATTGATCGATATCGATATTTGTTACGATATATAATTTAATAATGCTGCCCGTTTGAAAAGTATACTGATAATGATGCCTGAAGAAACCAGAAGGTTCAATAGTTGAACTATATAGTTTATTAACATAAATAAATAACAATGCAAACATTTAACTGTGCAAACATGGATTGGTTGAGAATATATTTTGTTATAAAAGAATATTGATAAACTTTAAATCTAAATGTTAACATTTTACTTTTAGCAAACATGCTTTATCTGCCTTGACAAAACAATGCAAGTTAGCTTGCCTTGTAACTGATTATAAAATATCAAACTAAAAGCTGTGACTACAGTACTATCACATCAAATTTCTTTGGCAGGGCAGCAAACATTTCAAAATGTTTGCAGAGGTACAACCAAGACAACAAATGTAAACAAGTGAACCACAAAGTCCCTGGCAGATTTAAGTACTTAACTGTCAGATAAATAAAATATTAATTGTGTACTGGTTTTAAATATCTCAAATGTTTTAGAGGTAGCAATCTGAGTAAAAAGTGCAAAATGTAAACATTGTAAACCAGTCACTATGCTACACCTTTTAGGTAGTGCTCATGTAACCCTAATTACCCTATTATAGGTTTTTGCCAGAAAGACTAGTCTGCAAAACTTTTGGATGGAGTAACATTAACATGGGCCCGCATTTTCATACTCTCGGTGTGGTCGCTGGGATGGTACCTTTTCAGGTGACCGAAAAGGTTTTATTTGTGTTTCCGTCTTGGTTATCACCGACCGACGGCATATTTCGCGAGACCGTCTTTATTTGCGCGTCGTCACTTTTCAGATATCCAAACCACTTCCATATAATTGACGTCTTGTTACCTTTTTTGTCAACAATTTCCTCAGCTTTGGAAGATAGTTCGAGTTCAGTCGTTTCCACTCATTTTTTCTTTACACTCACTTTCTTCACTGCCGGTAGCTCAAACAGTGCTCTGCTAGCAAATGGGCGTGTACTTAGACGCACAAGCCAAAATCTGCGTTCTGACTGGCTGTTGTCCGTTTATTTCTGCTTTGTAATAGGCTGTTAGGTCTATCCATATCGAGTAAACATGTCAAAAGTTTATCATCGTAGTCTAAATAAATATTATCGCGATGCCATATCGAGATCGTTTTATCGCCCAGCCCTAATTTAAACAGAGTAATTTTTATATGTTAGGTTTACTATTTTATTATTATATTTTATTGCGGATATAATGAACAGGCTGCGATGTCAAGATTGCAATGATGGAGTGTGTGTGTGTGTGTGTGTATTTGTAACCTTAAGTAATCATGGTTTATTTATTCATTTATTTATTCATTTGTTCTTTTATTTATTTATTATTTAACATGCATGTGTGCGTTATTAAAAGTACCATTGCAGCAACGAGAACGGGTCTGAGCCAAATTATGTTAAAGATGTGTTCTGGTGACTGGCGTGTTTTTAAACCAATCAGATAAGAGTAAATCGAGAGTTAGCGATTAGCTCATCTGATTGGCTACATGAAGAAGGTGGACCCGCCCTCCACTTCGCACTCCCGTTGGAACTACGTCATTTCAACAACAAATGGTAGATTTATCAGAAAATTAATCAGAAAGAAAATCAATCGCAAAGATCGCAAAACAATAATTATAAAAGTGGTTGTTTGCTGCCATTTTTTTTTTGTTTTCTTAAAAATGTAAAACACAAGCATATATGTTTTATCACAGGTTTACAATAAAAATAAGAGTGTGATTTCAAAGCATTTTGAAATTTGATCATCATTCTCGGACGTTTTGATACGTTCGGATCGATCAGCCCATCCCTACTTTCTTTAGACATATGTTTCATGTGTTGGTTTTAATAAAGACTTCGGAGTACTCATAAAACTCACAGAACGAAATATCGTCACACTTTACTGCGTTCTCAACAACATGTACAAGTCTTCTTCATACGTTAAAACAACGAGAATACAGAAAATAGGCTTAGAACTCCACCTAGTGGTTATATTATAGAATTAAAGGAGAAATTACAGGAGACAGCTTTATAACTGAAATGGCTTTAACTGAAATAGACTAAAGTTTAATATAACTATTCTGATAAGTGTATATTTCCAACATCATGTTTGTGTTATCAGTTTCTGTAAGTTTTTGTGACGTGTTTCAGAAAGATAATGGCTTAGACAGAGCAATAGTTTATTTTCATCTTAACCGGACATTAAAGTTGATCACTGCAATAATTCATAATTCAATATATTGATACCCGATTTCTTTATCAACTGTTTGTTCAATTGAGACATAAGGGGTGATTTCAAAGCATTTTGAAAGTGACACACTTCCTTCTGCCAGTTGGTGGCGCTATAACTTTGACTCACAGTAGTCACATCCATGTGACACACTGCTGAAGTTTCATCGAGATCAGTTAATATATGCAAAAGTTATAACACACTTCCTTGCTTTTATGCTTCCTTTGTGTGCTTTTTGGAGCTTCAAAGTTCATTTGCAATGTGTTCCACATTCAAACCAAAATATCTGACTCTAGGTCAAAGTATGAAACCAATACCCCACTTTTGTCTGAAGGTGGCACTACTGAGCCCCTGCACCAGGCATCAAAAAAGAAAATTCAAGTTTGAAGAGCTGCCACAACAACAGTATTTAAGATATCAATAATCCTTTCACACGTCTACATCTGCCGGTGTTTACATTATACACATAAAGTTTGAAGTAAATCGTGTAACAATAAGTGGGTGATTTTAAAGCATTTTGAAAGTGACACACTTCCTTCTGCCAGTTGGTGGCGCTATAACTTTGACTCACAATAGTCACATCCATGCGATCGGCCTCTTACAGTGAACACACCGCTGAAGTTTCATCGAGATCAATTAATGTATGCAGAAGTTATAACACTCTGACTGTTTCTCGTTTCTCGCCATCATTTTGTTTCCTCGCCACGGCCAAACCGTTAGAGATATCAAAAATCTGCCAGCAACTTTTCATGCTCAATGTCTTGACATCATGCTGACCGAGTTTGGTGGCGATTGGTGGAATTCTCTGGGAGGAGTATTCCAAATTCCATTGCGTGCGTTTTCAAACAACCCTAAATAGAGCGGTTTCCTGTTGGTCTGGGGTAAAAAGTAAAAGTATGAAGGATATATGAAACGATGAGATCTATATGTGTACCCAGTTTCATATTATTACATGCAAGCGTGTTTGAGTTATAGACCAAGTTTTCGGACCCTGTTCCAGGGGCGCTGTCGAGACCCCTGCCACGCCCGGTACCAGCTTCAGCCCGGCCCTAATGACCGCAGGTTCTGACCCGTGTGCAAAGTTTCAAGAGTTTTTGAGCATGTTAAGAGCCCCAAAAGTGCCCCGTAAGTCGTAAAAAAATAAATAAAAATAATAATAATAATAATAATAATAATAATAATCCTAACAAAAACAATAGGGTCCTACGCACTTTGTGCTTGGGCCCTAATAACTAAAAATAAGCCATTACAATATCATTTGACTCTCGATGGATGTACTGTTACATCATCTTCAACAGCGAAGAACTTAGGTGTTATATTTGATACCAATCTGTCCTTTGAAAATCAAATTACCAATGTTTGTAAAACAGCATTCTTTCATCTAAGAAATATTGCTAAATTATGGCACATGCTCTCTGTTGCTGATGCCGAAAAACTCATGCATTCATGACCTCAAGACTAGATTATTGTAATGCATTACTGGGAGGATGTCCAGCAAGATCAATAAATAAACTGGTTCAAAATGCAGCAGCCAGAGTACTGACGAGAACCAAGAAATATGATTATATTAGCTGCATGTTATCATCATTACATTGGCTACCTGTTAAATTCCATATTCATTTTAAAATTCTGTTAACTATGTGCAAAGCTTTGAATGGTCTAGCTCTGCAATACTTAAGTGACCTTCTACCATGCTATATTCCATCACATTCATTACGATCACAAAATTCTGGCCTGTTAATAGTTCCTAGAATATCAAAATCCACAAAAGGAGGTAGATCCTTTTCATATTTGGCTCCTAAACTATGGAATAGTCTCCCTAACACTGTTCGAGATGCAGACACACTCACTCAGTTTAAGTTACTACAAGCCATCTCTCTCAGAACACTCAAAACTTACTGGACAGCTTGGAGTTTCTATAAAAAATTCCACGGAGCATAAATCCAGATTTTTACCTCCTCCCCATTTACCTTACCTCTTTCATATCTCACATCCATAATACCAAATCAATTCTGCCCAGAACAATCAAAGTCTACTTCAGTGGCGTACATTTCTTCTTTAAACTCATCCACAAACCCTCCATATAGCTCTCCTTATCAAGGGTTTACACAAAATTAATCCCACCCGTCCGGTCACCAGACAACCACAAACCATCAACATCCTAACCAAATGCTCTGGTATATTTTCCCCCAACAAAACAAGAACCCTAGACACCATGTTCAATTTGGCTTTCTTTGGCTTCCTCAGAGTCACAGAACTCAACATCAACCCAGCCATCCAACCCACCTTCTCCGACCTTCAATTAATAAACCATGACACAATCCATTTCAACATCAAACAGAGTAAAACCGAACAATTGAAACGCGGACATTCAGTTTTCATTTTCAATCTGCCAACCACCATTCAGCCATACCAGTCCCAGGCTTTTTTTTCTACTCCAGAGAAACCCTCAAATCACCTCTCCGCTGACCCTCTATTTGTTGATGACAAAAACCTAATCTAAATATAAACAAAATCATACAAATTTGCTGGAAATAAAATACCCAAATACTTAATGACCTGTTTGGGCCACTGTAAGGTTTGCTTAGGCTGGAAAGCCGTTACCGGAAACGGAAAGCGTTACGCTGTCAGAGCCAAAGCTTCAGAATTAAACCTATTGACTCATTTTGTATCCTGAGAACTTAGAAAAGGAATTAATAATTTTTTGGAGGCAAGGCATAGATCTAGTGGGGTCGGAGATGCCCCCCGACTCAAAGTATGACTGTCTTGCCCTGAATAGCCAAAACACAAAATAGTTTTATTGTAAATAGGCCATTAGAAGACATTCGGTGCTTCAGCTCTGCCTTGGCACTTTTAATATTCCCTTCCAACTCCACGAGTTCTCATGCTTTGGATTTTTTGATGAATGAGGCATATTGTACGATCCGACCCATAAGAACCGCCTTAAGTACCTCCCAAGCCACATCCACAGAGAATACTGAGGACCAGTTGGTCTCCATATAGACATTGATTTCAGCCTTTAGCATTTGTTGGAATTCAGGATTTTGCAAAAGGGATATATTAAAGCGCCAACTATATGATTTCCTTTTCTTCATATATGGCAACATCTCTAAACTCACCAGGGCATAAGACTTAAATGTTTCCAATTGAGCAATCAATGACAGATGTGGGACTTAGATATAAAAAAATCTATTCTAGAGTAATCTTGTGGACTGATGAAAAAATGTATAGTCCCTACCAGATGGGTTCAAAAGTAATCTTATTAAAAGTTAGTTATTTGATCTTGTGTCTCCACTCTCATCGCTATAGTCAACAGTTACAGAAGAATTGACCACAAATAAATGGATAAACCGGCCATAAGAATTCTTCTCCTTGAACAAGGAGAATGTCCAGTTGTGGATCATGTATGTGAGTTTCTCCATCTTGCGAATTTGGTGCACTATGATGACCACGCTCTGGTGGTTTTCTTCAGGGCTGGTCTTAATAATGCACTTAAGGAGCAGATGCCTCCTGCAGGTCCTCTCTGGACGCTTCGACTTCATGGAATTGGCACTGAAACTTTGTGGCTCATAATTCACTGTGGGTGTGGAAAATGAGGACTTTGAATCTCCTCCCACAGTGGACATCCTCCAGCCTTCCACGGCTCCTTGCTCCAAGTCTTTCTCTGCCCCGTCTCCATGGTAACTATGAGCCATCCCCCAGGCCCCCGGATCCATTCCCAGCCCTCAAGCCGTCCCCCCAGGCCCCGCCTGTGTCTCCACTCTCATCTCTACAGTCAGCTGCTACAATATCTTTCAAAATGTGTCAGCTTCCTGCGGAGAAAGGTACGAAGAAACACTATATCATATTTCTTAAGCTTAAGAAGAGAAATAACCTTCCTTCTTTTTTTGGGGTGCCCCAACCCATTCACATTCCATGTGGAGAGAGACAATCCACTCATATTAATATTTGACATTTTGACATATAAGAAAAAATGTATTGTGTGTCAAAAACAAGATTATAAATACCACATTCCAACATTAGTGTGACATTCAAAACCTCTGGAAACTGTGTGGAAACCTCTAACAGTCAAGTGAATGTTCAGTGAGCCGGTCCACTCTGCTGCAACGTGAATACAACGAGATAACTTGCTCACTCCATCGACTTTATGAAGGACATTGCTTGCTGTGGGAATGTCAATGTTTTACAGACATCCTTAGCATCTATTCTCAATTTGGCCAGGAATATCAGTGCAAAAGCGATCTTCCATTGGTGTAAATGTTTCTTGCATTCCTTGAATCGATCATGTTTCTCTCTTGTTGAATTCGCAAAGTCTGGAAACAAGAAAATACTGTGGTTCTTCCAAGAAAGCCTTCCTTTACTCCTCACCCTGTGTAACACAAGATCTTTATTGGATGATCTCAGAAATTTGTCCAGAACTGATCAGGGCCTGTCTGCCTCTGCAGATTAACAAGCACGATCCCTGTGAGCTCCCTCGATTTCCAGCTTATGACCTGCTATATTGAGCAGATTCGGAAAGAACCCATTCAGGAATTTCACCATATCATGACCCTCTGCTCCCACACGGATTCCAAGGATACAGACATTATTCTGACAGCTACAGTTCGCCATGTCCTCCAACATCTCCCTTATATGCTCTAAATCCATCTTGGTTGCTAGCGGATTAGCAGATAATTCCCTCTCCATTGACTGCAGGTAATTTATAAATTTTTTGACATCCCCCACTCTTGTAACCACATATTTGAACTTCTCTTCCATGGCAGTGATCGATCGAAGTATCACAGCAAGATCCTCCAAGTCAGTAATGACCGTCGTCAGCATTGTTCAGCATCTCTTGCCGCATTTCCCGCAAACTCCCTGACTACGTTGACACCCAGGCTTGCGGCCTGCTCAGGGGCGTCAGCTTGAGCACGTAAGTGTTTTTAATGTCTTCAGAGCCCGAGGATTTTGAATTCTTTGACATATTGTCCTCCTAGAACAGTTATGGAACAGAGTGTATCGAATCTCACCGGTTTAGGTCATTAAAAGTGTTAAAACTAGCAAAGTGCACAGAGCTCGCCATTCACATGTGCGATCCTCGCATGGCATCACGTGACCCTCCCAGGGGCCTGCAATGTTTGTTAAATATTTATTTTGATAGCAATATAAACTTACATAAAGACTGAAATATCCACTTGTTAAGTCAGTTTAAATTAAACTCAAGCTGTTAATTCTCATTAACATATCTATTAATATTAAGAACTTATAATGTTTTTAAATATTAGTGTAAAACCTTTAGTAAACTTGTGGAAAATCTCCATCTGATATAGATAAATGAAGCTCAGTACTTTAAGATATTATATTTCTCACAACAGTGAACTCATATACATTTTAATAATAATGAAGAATGGAAAAAGGAAACATGATGGTGACTAAAAATGAACATGGCTTGACTTGTTTATAGCAATTTAAATAGATTGCTTAAGAAATGGGGTACACAATTAGCTAAACTGAATATAATGTTTGGAATAACAACATTGTGGAAGGAATAATATTCTGTTGTGTGTTACCATTGGAAAAATCATTATTTATTCGAGCAACAGTGAAACAGATGACATTGATCAATGTGAATGCCCAATGCAATGGCAACTACTCTGGATGGACAGAAAGACCAAATTGGGAGGAAATGGATTCCTCCAATGAACATATATGAAGATATGAAGAACCACGCCCTGGGTGTAAGTGCTAGCTAACCTCTCCCCAAAAGGTGACCCTCTACGATGCGCAAAGTATCTGGGTTGAAGACATCAACACTACAAGCAAGAACTCTTAAAAATATGATGAAGATTTTGTTTGATACACTCTATATAACTGTGACAACCAAAAACAAGACTGGACCAGTTGCATGCACATGCTTAAATATGTGAAGGTGTGACTCTGAAAGTGTGATATGTGGAGTATTTTTATCAAGTTAAGTATACATTAATCAAGTATAATCAATGACATTTTATTCTACAATTATTTCGGATGGACAAGAAGGTCTTTTACTATGTGAGTGTGTGTTTTAGAGGCCTGTGCAGGAACAGGAAGAGCCTCACATATGTGTTCTCATGACTGCTGAGAAAATATATGGTGAGGCTCTTCTACAGGTGTCTCCTGTCCACTTCTTAAAATAATTAGACCAGAGTCAAAGAATAGGATGATGGATAATGGTGACACGTTTGGAATGTGGAGTGGTGGTGGCATAGTGGGCTAAAGCGCTGCGATTGTAATCAGAAGGTTGCTGGTTCGATCCAGCCACCACCATTGTATCCTTGAGTAAGGCACTTAACTCCAGGTTGCTCCAGGGGGGTTTGTCCCTGTAATAAGTGCACTGTAAGTCGCTTTGGATAAAAGCATCTGCCAAATGCATAAGTGTAAATGTAAATGTACCACCTTGTTAGACGATGTATTTAAGTGAACAAAAACCCAGAGATGCTTCAGTTGTTCTGCAGGCAACTCGGCTATATTGTCTGATAATAAAGTCTATTCTTCTGTAATCAAAAACTCCAAGTCTTTTAGAGTGATTTTTCACAGAGATGGCATGAACCACAACAACATTCCAAATGATTTAGATAAAATCGTGGTAAACATCTGAACGTTCTCTGGACAAAACTCAGCGTTGAGTTTAACAACGCTCAACACGTGCAACAGCATCGGCTGTCGTCAAGCTATCTGTGGTCCAGTCCCGGAGGAGTATGCATGTTTAAGCTTGTCTGGGCATAGTTCAGTTTCACTCTTCTCCAAAACATGAACCAGCAATTTTTGTGTGAGAACATTTTATTGCTTCTTCTTAACTGCATTTATGAAAGTTGCTTATCTGCTGGGTGCTGTCAAAACTACAGACTTGTGATGTCAGCTCATATGAACAACCTTTTTCAAAAGAAGCAAAATGATGAAGAAAACAGAACGTTCGAAGAAAATACACAGGAAAAATTGCATTTATTCTCCAATCTTTTCTGCAGTGCTCCAAAAAAAAAAAAAAAATTATGAGAATTGTCACTGAACTTGCCTGTGCATAAATCCTGACAGTGTTTGGTTCTACATCATTCTCAATCCTGAACATCATCAAATCAGTTTGTTCACCATTTCTAATGATTATTATCTGGCTCCATTGTGCAAATGAATGTGTGCAGGATAAAGAGGAAAAGAAAAAACAGTTTACAGTTTTAGGTTACATTTATTTTGTGTAAAAAGAGTTCAACATTAGATTGCCATTGTTCTCTTATGTGTGTTGATATTGACAAAGATACAGACTTTAGCAGATCTAAATATTCTTTCTCAATTTTCATAAACAATAACCCCACTTTGTATTTTATGTTTTGTTTTTGTTTTGCAAAATAAAGCTAACCCTACCTATTTGTTAGTTGAGGATTTAAGGTCATATTTGCTCTTCAGCCAAATCTTTAGAAGGAATGTTATTTAAATACCTCTTTTAATGTAATTAAATACTGTTTTAATGTAAATTAACACACAATGAACCATTTTGTTTTTACATGTTAACATGTTAGTCACAATAAAAGTGTAATTTAAGATAAATACGGATAAAAAAAAGTTAGGCCCCAGTTCAGTTTATAAATCCCCAAGATTATTTGCTTATTTTTAAATAAACAGATGTTGCAAACAAAAACAGTCTGAGAGTATATTTGATCTGTCTGTCCACAGTGAACGATTAGAAAAATGCATGTCTAAATGTTTTCCTGCATATTGCTGGTTTTAGATGCATCCTTGCCAGGTTCACAACTATCTGAACTATAATGGCCAATGTTCCCTTCCGCTGTCTGCAACCGATTACAATCTTTCAATTTTTCCTCTACACTTCTGCTAAAGCTCTTTATTACTTTAACACTAGAAACTTTACAGACATTGTTGCTCTTGTATGATGACTTGCTCATCCTCTTCCTCGTTTGTAAGTCACTTTACAATAAGTGTCTGCTAATTAAATGTCTTCTAATTAATTAAATGTACATATAAGTACAAGCACAAGAGTTATAGTAAATCTCAGTAACGGTCTAATTCACAAACTCCTCCAATCTGACAGACACACACTGAAAAACATACACACTCAAAAACACACACTCACACAGACACACACAGACACACACATACAGACACACACACCCACACACACACACACAGACACACACACTCACACACACAGACACACACACACACACACACACACACACACACACACACACACTCGCACACACACTCGCACACACACACACACACACACACAGAGACACACACTCACAAACACACACACACACAGACACACACTCACACTCACACACAGACACACACACACACACAGACACACACACACACACACACACACAGACACACACACACACAGACACACACAGACACACACACACACACACACACACACACACACACACACACACACACACACACTTCCTGCCCCCGACGCAAGTGAGCAGGAATTGTAATGAATCTAGTGCAAATGTTCAGGTGAGCTTTTCTAACATTTTAAAATACATCATGGAACTCGAGCTGTACTGAAGTCAGTGCTGCAGCTTATACAGTCTCAATGTGTTTGTTCATGTGTTGATTTAATAATGAAGACTTTTGTTAAACTAGCCTCCATCTTCTGTGAATGAGTCACACTGGCACAGAAACATCCAGTCAAGTCAGTTTCCAGATCAACATCTGCCTGACATTCAAAGATTCAATTAGTTACTGACGAGGGTCGGCAACACAAACAGACCGCAAAAAAAAAACATCTGCAGAAAAAATAGATGAAGGAGATCGAGCTGGCAAAATGCTGATGACCTTTTCAACAGCACGAGTGATGGAGCAGGTCTGTGTGTGTGTCTGTGTGTTTTGTGTGTGTGTTTGTGTGTGTGTCTGTGTGTTTGGGTGTCTGTGTGAGTGTGTGTAGGGGTGTGTTTGTGTGAGTGTGTGTTTGTGTGAGTGTGTGTTTGTGTGTGTGTGTGTTTGTGTGAGTGTGAGTATGTGTGTTTGTGTGAGTGTGTGTGTGTGTATGTGTTTGTGTGAGTGTTTGTGTGTGCATTTGTGTGTGTGTTTGTGTGTGTGTCTGTGTGTGTGTGTTTGTGTGAGTATGTGTGTTTGTGTGAGTGTGTGTTTGTGTGTG
This sequence comes from Xyrauchen texanus, assembly GCF_025860055.1. NCBI lineage: Eukaryota > Metazoa > Chordata > Actinopteri > Cypriniformes > Catostomidae > Xyrauchen > Xyrauchen texanus. Next base: position 1,107,406 of record NC_068277.1, on the reverse strand, counting down.
TGTGTGTTGTGTGAGTGTGAGTATGTGTGTTTGTGTGAGTGTGTATGTGTTTGTGTGAGTGTTTGTGTGTGCATTTGTGTGTGTGTTTGTGTGTGTGTCTGTGTTTGTGTGTTTGTGTGTGTGACAGAGATGCAGATATATTATCATCTTACAACCAAACAACAGAACATTTCAGAACTGCATAAAAATGACATTAAAATGAATAACGAATCTGATATGTGATTTCAATGGAAGACTTGAGGTTAAAATTGTAGGTATATAATAAGACTGTAAACAAAAACAAAAACAAAAACACACAAAAGGAGGATTCAATAAAGATGGGGATGAAAAATAATTAAACAAGAAATATGCAGCAATATAACAACAATTAAGCCTTTTCATGAATGTTTCTTCTTAATACGTTCACTGCTAATGGTGATGAGTATACATGAATACCCAGTAATGTGTACCTAAAGATTTTACAGCAACTTTACCTTAATAATTAAACACATTAGTACACAGATACCCTGAGAAATGTTTGATTCATTAAAGATAGAACCCAACATAAGCAGCACTCCATGTCAAGTTTCTCAGGTATCTTGTTCTCCGTTGTTAAATCATCATTTTGTCTCTGCTGGAGCCGCTGTTGTGATAATATGATGATTTATTTAGTCTTGAATCCGCTCGGATGTTTCCCAAACACATTAAACCACGTATCCAGCACATGCTCAACTGCGGTCCCGGACATTTCTTTTGGCTTCTATATTTGTTGGTTGGAAGCGATTCAATTTCAGAGACTGATTTGCATGGCTTTGCCCCACACTAAATCACACCCCCAGTTTATGACACCGACTGCATCTACACTAATATTTGTGATTCTCCACTAGCAGGTAAATGTTGAGTAGTTTAGTGAAGATGTTCAACAGAAAGATCCTTCCACTGTGTGTTTAGAGTAAATGTTTTTGACTCATTCGGTGTCCAAACAATCCATTGAATTATTCGTTCTGTTTTTTACAGTCCGCTGTTTCAAGACATCATATTTATTAATGGAATAGATGGAATTTGTACATTTTATAAAAAGTACCACGTTTGTTAGAAGTTTATATAGAATCATTAAAGAATGGAAAGATTGCTCCAACCATGACACAAGCCTGGATCAGTCTGATTCTTAAAAAAGAACAAAGATCCAAGCGAGTGTAAGAGTTATCGTCCAATTTCTCTGATTCAGCTAGACATAAAAATATTGTCAAAAATTCTGGCTAACCGATTAAGTAAAGTTATGACATCTCTTATATCAGGTGGGGTTTATTCGGGGCCGCAGCTCTTCTGATAACATTAGGCGTTTCATCAGTATCATGTGGTCAGTGGCGAATAATCAGACTCCGGTCGCTGCCATCTCACTTGAAACTGAAAAGGTGTTTGATATGGTAGAATGGGGCTATCTTTTTAAGATTTTGGAAATGTATGGGTTCGGAAATATGTTTATTGGATGGATTAAGTTACTTTATAGACACCTGGTGGCAAACAAATGGATAGGGGCACCGGCAGGGTTGCCCTCTTTCCCCATTATCGTTCTGTCTTTTCCAGGGGTGGTGGCGCATAAGCTTCTGCTTTACGCAGATTATATTTTATTCTTTTTCTCTGATACTAGATCTTTGCCTTGCCTCCACTGAATTATTAATTCCTTTTCTAAGTTCTCGGGATACAGAGTTAATTGGTCTAAATCTGAACCTTTGGCTCTGACAGTATCGGTTTTCCAGCTGGGTGCCTTTGGGCATTTTATTCCCAGCAAATTTGTCTGTTTTAGTTAATTTTGACCCCTTAATAAAAAGGTTTTCGAGCGATGTAGACAGGTGGGCTTAATTACGTTTATCTATGATTGGGAAGGTTAATGTTATTAAAATTAATTGTATTCCAAAATTCAACTACCTGCTACAATCTCTTCTTGTAGATGTCCCCCTCACTTATTTCAAGCAATTTGGTAGCATAGCGAAGTCCTTCATTTAGAATGGTAAATGTCCCAGATGACATTTTAATAAGTTACATAGGCCGATTGACAAAGGTGGGCTACTAAAGATTTTGAAAGCATTGCTTCATGGATAAGAGCAGACATTTCACTCACTTGGATTGAATGGGAATGAATGATCTGCTGCCACAGCGCAGGAGAAAAGGAAACAGCACTGGGAGGAAATTCGTAGTGGTCCCTCTGTTCCACCGGTGGAATGTCCAATGTTTAACAGGGGAGTGTGGGGGTGTGAATAGAACCATTTAAATAGAGTTTTTGGCAACTCTTTCAAGAGTTAAATGTGTGCTATTTGCTTTTACACAAGGTAGAAACTTTTTATATATTATTTTTTACTATTATATAATTTATTTGTTTACCAAGGAAACACTTATTTGCTTAACATAGAAAGAAAATACATCCTCATTTTTTTAAAGCTATCTCTCTTGAAAATTTAACTGTTTTCTCTTATTCATTTATTATGAAATGAATATTCCATGTTTAAGGATACAGTACATTATAAACGTGTTATTGAGGCAATAAACACAAATTTTTGCTCCCAAAGTACGTCTTGTTATTATTGTTGTTATGTGTTATTAATGTCTGTAGCAAGTACAACAAGATGTAACAATCCACCCCTTACACAAACGTTGTTACTGTAGCTCAAAGTCCAATGTCCATAAATGTACTAAATAATCATTAGTAAACATTTACAATAAATATGTAAAATACAGTAAATATGTGGCTTTTACAGACGTTTGTTACTAATTAGCTAGACATTAATTCATAATTTGTAAACTTGAATAGTGTTTGAAATGATGAAAAATACAAATAATTTCTTAAAACATTAGTAAATATAAAAAAATTGTATGAGCTCATTTATAAATAATTTATGAAAAGTTTAATGACATATATAAACATTTCAATTTTCACTCCATAATGCTTAACAGCTCATTCGTTAAACCCATTCGTAAATATTAACAAGCTTTATCTCATATGTCTAACTATCTGAATATATATTAAATAATGATCTGTTAAACATTATTTAATGTTTGTGAAAGATTTATTAATGAAAGTGTTACCATAAATTCTCAATGATATTTATTGGAATAGCACTGTGGAACAAGATGATGACGAAATGTTCCTAAAGTCGAGTAGTTGATTGACAGAAGTGTTTATGAGGCACAGAGAATCTAGAAATAAAGATAATTAATGATGTCTCTTTCATTCAAGGTTAATTTCAAAATAAAATAAAACTGTTCAGTCCTGGCAGGGTGGGACAGATACGGTATTCTGTGGCATCTTTGGCTATATTGCACAGAATCGGATCACAAGATCAGAACTGCTCATGCACATTGTGTTAAGCAGCGATTTTGTGGGTGCTCTTGCGTCGTTGCCTGATCTGCATAATTCCTTTAGTGAATCGGGCGCTAAACGAGCACAGATGGCATATGCAAAAAACTGTTTTTAGTAGTTGCCCAAAACTTGATGAGGTTTGGGGGGGGGGGGCTTTATACTGTTGGTGTTCGGCCCCATTTTGCATTCGGCCCACCAGGAAAAGTCACGGTTCTCCCTATGGCCAGATAGTTGCGCTAAAATACCACACGCAAATGTTAGTGAATCTGCCCCTCTGTATTATTCTTTATATTGTGCAGCTATTAAAGAAATAGTCCAGATTCAAAACAAGTTATGCTCAATCCACAGCATTTGTAGCATAATGTTGATTACCACAAAATGAATTTTGACTCATCCCTCAAAAATCTGCGTTAGAGTGAGACACTTACAATGGAAGTGAATGGGGGCAATTATTGGAGGGTAAAAAGGCAGAAATGTGAAGCTTAAATTTTTATGAAAGCATTTACATTAATTCTTCTGTTAAAATTTGTGTATTATTATTATTATTATTGTATATTATTATTATTATTATTGAGCTGTAAAGTTGTTTACAGTTATTTTAGGGTTTACGTAGTGTTTTTTAATAAGTGTATTTACAAGTTTACCAAATGGCCAATTGACTCACTATAACACAGATATTTATTTTATTAAATTTTTTTTTTGAGAAAATCAACATTTCAGTCACAAATATTGTTGATTGACCTTAACTGGTATTGAACACGGAATATTCCTTTCATGACTCTACTGTGGTGATTCAGTCAGCCAATGAATTCCTCACATTATTTCACACCTGCAGAATAACAACATCACCAACTCACTGACCGGGTTACCCATAGGAGCATCATTCTGCTCTTCCATCATCTTCACACACACACACACACACACACACACACACACACACACACACACACACACACACACACACACACACACACACACACACTGAGCTCATCTATCCTTTGCCAGGCTGATAGTTGAAGCCCTCAGGGTCTGGTTCAGATCGGTTCAGACTCCGTCAGGTGCACAGATCTCGCGCTCCAGACACCCATTTTACAGACAGTCACCCACGGGTAGGTGCCAATGAGTTTTACTCATCTGTTTCATTACACACTGAATATTTACAGAGCGTCATTCTTCTGTTTCACCTCAGCTCATCTGCACTGATATCTGAACTTCTACTCCTCTCTTCAATCAGTCTGGTGTGATGGTGCTGAGAGAAACACATTTATTTAACATGAATGAGTGTTTAGACAAAAGCAGACAATGAGAGGTCGACAGAGAAGCCCACAGCAATCACTGTCAAGTGCAGCAAATATACTGACACTCATTCCCTCATCTCTCTGTCTCTGCAGCAGGTTTTATAGTTTTCTCAGCTGGTGTGATTGTGTTAAAAGGAGGGACAAATGAGTGCAGTGGTGAAGTGATGCTGAATCTGCAGAGAGAGCATCTGCTCTGAAAAACCTGTTGAAAAATATGGCTTATACCAGCCTAGGGTGATGACCTGCTCTTTTAGTATAAAACTATGGCCTCATTACTGTCATTTACACTCCTTTATTCTTTCAGTAATTGGATACCACATGCAGCGTCAAAGAATCACCATCTTGAAGACTGAAGAATGTTCCAATCGGGCCAGATGTACAGGCTTATAGTGAAAATGGACTGAGTAAACTGAGTAAAAGAAATTATAATTTTTGTTTTTTTGCTTCATAAACCAGTAATTCTCATTAATGTGTCTTAATGCGATCTTCACTCAGCAGACGTTTTGAACATTTTCTTCTCATGAGACTCATTTTAAAGATAATTTTATTTTAAATACTCGAAATCCAAGAGTCACGTGATGCCATGCGAGGATCGGACGTGTGAATGGCGAGCTCTGTGCACTTTGCAAGTTTTAACACTTTTAATGACATAAACCGGTGAGATTCGATACACTCTGTTCCATAACTGTTCTAGGAGGATAATATGCCAAAAAATTCAAAATCCTCGGGCTCTGGAGACATTATAAAACACTTACATGCTCAAACTGACAGCCCCAAGAAGGCCGAAAGCCTGGGAGTCGATTTAGTTAGGGAAGTGCGGGAAATGCGGTGAGCGACGCTGAACATGTCTTCAGTGCTGTCGAAGGTCGTTGCTGACTCTGAGGATTTTGCTGTGATACTTCAATCAATCACTAATGTAGTTACAATAGTGGGAAATGTTGAGAAATGGATCAATTACTTGGAGTAATCGGAGAGTGAATTATGTGCTAATCCGCTAGCAACCAAGGTGGAATTGGAGAGTCTCTGATATGAAGATATAAATTTCTCTCCCAAGTTGTGTCATCCCCTATTGTAAACAATGCCTGTTTTTTTCATGAACATCCCTTTGTTTATGTTAACCCTCTGGGGTCTGAGGGTGTTTTGTGCCCTGGAGAAGTTTTGACATGCCTTGACATTTGTGCTTTTTTCAGTTGCTTAAAAACATATTAATGGCTAAAGTCTGATAACACTGTATTCAGCACAAACTGGGCTACAATAATATGTGAGCAACATGTTTGTATTTTTGAGAAAATAACATTTATGCGTGGTTTTTGAAAAAACTAAAATATTAAGTCACTTAAATAAGGTCATATATCACATACTAAACATTTGTCCACAAGACGTTAGAGAACTGGATCTTGTAGCTCTAGAGTTTTTGCTACAAAATGATGTGAAAACCACCTGATCACTCATTCATACAAAACAATATAGTAATTTAACTTTTATATTACACTTTTAGTGTTGAAAGGTCATATGTGAGGAGGCGTGAACTATCATGAATATTCATTGTGATTCACAACTTTTGACAAAAGACCCCTCCCCTGGGCCTATCAAATCAAATCAAATCAAATCACTTTATTGTCACACTACCATGTACACAAGTGTAACAGTAGGTGAAATTCTTGTACAGTAGGTGAAATTCTTGTTCTAACCCTATAGCAATAACTATATAATAATTCTAACCCTAACCCTATCAATGAGGAATGTGACAGAAAGAGAATGAATGTGAGGAAACTTAATGATCAAAATCAAGTATGAGTTAAAAGAAGTAATCTGACACTATACATTTTCATTACATAAAGACTTTACTTAAAAGTTTTAGACCTACGCTACCGTTTAAAAGTTTTAGATTGGTAAGATTTTTTAATGTTTTAAAAAAAAAGTCCCTTCTGCTCAGCAAGGCTGCATTTATTTGAAACATTTATTATTATTATCAATGTTGAAAACAGTGTACATTTTTCTTCAGGATTCTTTGATGAAAGGATTTACACATCAAACAATACATAGAGCAGTGGTACAAAAGACAGTGCAAAAGAGACATTCAGGGCAAAAGCGTAAACAGGGACAGTGCAAGATGAAAGAAAAATAACGAGTGTCCAGTGCACATAGGGAAAGACAAGAGTATTACCGAAGGTGGATGTTTGTATGAGCCCACTCATCCACCTATGCATAGCCTGCTCAATCACATGGTATTGCACATAAGTATTGTCAACTTTGAAGTGAACAGTTCACAGCGCACAGATGAGAATACAGCTACATGCCTTCATGCCATTTTTGAAAACAGTTCCTGTTCAACTGAAGACACAAGTGAACATCACATGCCTGGCATTTCCAAGGTGTGACCTGCCTTTTACCGTGCTGTACTTTGCAAAGCATGCACTTCCGGCGACCAACGGTGGCAATATCCTTTGCATCTGATGCCAGCTCAGCTCCTGGAACCGGTACATGGTCACTACTCGTCTGTTTTGGTGCTACTTTCTGTAACACACCACAGAGCTCTGCAATAAGCTCCATGTTCCATGAACCCTTTGTGGGTCATGTTACCACCTAGCTCTTTGTGCATAATGTAAGCATTTGTGGAAGCAATGTCCAATAAGTGTAGAAAGATCTTTCTGTACCACTTCATTGTTTTGTGTTGTGCAGTGTAAACTGTAACAGCTGATCAGACAGGTCAACGCCTCCCATGTGTTTGTTGTAGGCAGTCACAGGGGCAGAACATAGAAATGTCTTTGTCCTCCATATATCTTGTGATTTCACCCTCATCTGCATAGTCTCATCTGTATAAGCAGATTGGTTTGTAGAACAGACAGATACCTCTCGTGTGTCCATCCACTTAACAAATACAAGAGGTCCATCCCGTATCCAACTGATGAATCCCCTGGCAGATTTTTTTTAGTGAATTCGTTGCATCCCATGGGCAATCCTTCCTATAGTCTCTGTAAGTCCCACAAGCACCAAACCTCATGGCAAACAAGTCTGTCAGCAGCTTTGGACTTGTGTAGAAATTGTCCATGTACACATGGTACCAGAGCTAAAACTTTACAGTCCAAAAGAGATGTCACAGCTTCATATGATAGTCCATGGCCTGTGGGAAAGTTGTTTTTTCCTGTGTACACAGAAAAATCCACAGTGTATCCAGTTGATGAATCGGCAAGGACAAACAACTTGAAGCCCCACTTGGTTGGCTTGGCTTTCATGTACTGTGTCATTCCTGTGTTTGCTTTACATGCCACTATTCTTTCATCCACAGCTAAGTTTCTTTTAGGATGATAGATGGGCTTTACAAGCATGACGGATAGTGTCCATGAGTGGTTTGACTCTGAAAAGACAGTCATGTTCAGCTGTGCCCCTTTTTCTGTCATTTTCCTTATCTTCATCTGGGTGACTCATGTGCACATTCCATGAAATGGTGCGGTATCTGTCTCTTGACATGATTGTGGCAGGAAAAGGCACAGAGAAAAGACTGTCTTGCCGCCAGTAGTCTCTGATGGAGCTCACCTTCACCATGGCCATGTAAAACAGCAGGCCAATGTAGTGGTACATCACACTGATGTTGATATCTATTCATTTATATTTGTGGCCCTTTGCAATTGCCCTGGCAGCCTGAGCATTGGTGTTGTGGCACAGAGTTGACACTGCATTTTCAGAAAAAAACTTTTGAAGAGACTCTAGGGAATGTGCGCATCAGCAGGACTCAGCTGTGGTCCAGGATTCCGTGCAGGCAGGAATCTCAGAGTCTTTGGAACCATGTCAATATCAGTCTCTGTTTTCCATGACAGAGTGGACTGATTGTTGCTTGGCTGAATTTTTGTCTTGGCCCTCTTTGCAACAGGTGTCTGATCCACATTCCTAAAAATAGAAATAAAGGTTGAACAGTACTATTCCAGCACATGCATAACTGATGGGCATTTAGCATGCTGATAAGACAACAAAAACGATATTATATTAACATTACCAATCACTAATTCTAATATTGTGCATGTATAACAACAAAACTATTTTTGTAAAGCCACAGGCACACATACAAATTGTACCATCACTAATTATATAAACAAAATGACAGAAACATCTGTAAAATAGTGGGTAAATGTGTACTTACTCTTTCTGATTTTCAAATGTGGTGCTACGTGGCCTCCTAGTGTGAGTTACAGCAGCAGGTGTCTGTTCACTATCAGTCTTATAGCTGTAAGCCACATACACATTTTGTACCATCGTTAATTATATAAACAAAATGACTGAAACATATGTAAACAGTGGTTAAATGTGTACTTACTCAAACAGTTGACAAATAATTATTACATATATATTTACACGGGCTGTATGACATATACAGCACATGTAAATATATATGTAATAATTATATGTCTGTCAAAGGGCCATTACCGGAGATAGCACACCGCAAACATTTACACATTCACACACTTTATCGACTGGCCATATTTGTAGCACATTTGACACATTTACACCCAAACAGATATTTGCAAGCTTCGTTGATGACGATGAGGCTAGTTAACACTAGTTAAAAAATATTAATATTACATATCATACATCATACAATTTAAATACCTGCTTTAGCTGAAACAACATTTAAATGTAACTCAGATGTGCCTATTAGGACATATTTCAAATGTCAATACTCTAAATCCTGGCTGGCAAGTCTGGAAATAGTCCAACTAGTAAAATATGTATTTTTTTGTATATAAAATAGCATGTCAACTAATGTAAGTAAAGACTTACTCATCCAAAATTGTATCCTCGTCTGGATCAAGTCGCTCTTCAAAATGCAAAAGTTCATCTTCGGTGTCCAGCTCTTCTTCTGAGGAAAATGTAAAATCTTTATCACTGTCCAAGACCATCTGTAGATCTTCCTTGCCTGTGTAGCGTGACATCTTCTAAACGTGCACGAAAGTGAATGAATCTGATGATAAGTCGGGGGCGTTCACCATTTGCATTGATCGCCTCAGCACATTAGCGTATGAATGGCGTGCTCTGCTGGTGGGTGTGATCACATTAGAGATAGTGAGACAGACCAGTAAAAACTACATCGCTTTGTTTCATACAGATTGCATTGCAGGAGAATATTTGTTTTAAATTTGAATTGTTTTATTTAAAAGTAGACATTTTAAGCTTTCTTTAGACATATGTTTCATGTTTGTGTGATAAGTATTCGCAGAGTTTCAGATCATTTTTGTGACGTGTTTCAGAAATATGCTTGCAAACCCAGAGACAGCTGTAAGCTCACCCTTTTTATTTTCTTTATTTTACAAAAGCACAAGGTTTTGTTGTTATTGTGTACACAAATAAAAGTAGACCCTTTATAGTCTTTAATGATGTCTTACACTTATCTGTATACCCCAAAATGACAGAGAATTTTATGCTGTTTCAGCTCTAATGACGAAAAAATCAAGCAGGACGCGGGAACACCCGTCGACCCCAGAGGATTAACCCTCAACCAAAACCCTTATAACGGATACTGATTCTTCAAATATAGGTTTTTCCAGTTTTGTAATTCGCCAGCTTCCAATTATCTATACCTCTCTTGTCTATTGATCTCACAACACTGCCTTTATCTGCAAGTTTTATGATGATACTATTATCTTCAATCAGAGTTTTTACAGATTTTTATTCTCCTTCTGTCAAATTAGAGTATTATAAGTTCTTTGCTTCCATTAAAGTCTGAAGTTCTTGTGAATATTGTCCCATGTGATTTGTGGTTAGTTCGACTTTTTGAAAAGACCAACGACTTCCCCTATAACAGCCACTACAGTTTGCATGGTTTAAAGTAGGAAGAAAATAGGTAATGCACTGGGCTGCATTTCCCAAAACATCGTAATCCTGAATAGATTGTAGAAATCCATGGTGCCTATCACAATCAACCTAAGCTTGCAATGCTTTGGGAATCACAGTCCAGTTGATGTTTGTGGGGACAGATGAACTCCTTTCTTCCTGGGTGATGAACTCTTTTCAAACTGGGTCAGGAATTAGCTCTCCCACATATCTTATGCCCTTTTATTTGGGCTTATTTTGTTGTATCCTACTCCCTCAATGTCTCTGTCTACTTTGGCCTGTATATTCATGTGAGGGAAACATTTGAGAAACATAATCCTCAGGTGTTTCGGCCATCAACTCTAGACACACTTAGCTGGCCCGCCATAAGGGATCAATCCAAAAATGTAATGTGGTGTAACTGTACTGAAACTGTAAAAAACAATAAAAAATAATATATATATATATATATATATATTTGCAGTATATAGTTTTTTCTTAAGAAGTGAAACATTTAAAATGTGATAAATATTTAAAAAAAAATTCTCCACCAAATCAAAGTTGTGTGGTATAACCAAGATCTAGGTTGCCATTTTATGGTTTATGTTGAAAAAAAGGAGTTATAAATGTTTTCCATAATGTATGGCACTAAACTTGAAATGCAAACCTCTTCCCAATCCTGTAAAATTAGCCTAAAACGTCTAGGTATGTAACTTCCGTTCCCTGATGGAGGGAACGTTTTGTCAAAGAAGCGACACTAGGGGTCTCTCATGAGCACCGAATATGCATCTGATCTATGAAAAAAGGCCAATGAGAATTATCCATCCATCAGGGAACATATATAACCTAGACATTCCCCGTCTGTCACTCACTTCGCCGTTGTGTCGATGAAGCGACACTAGGGGTCCAGTTTAAATCATGCCACGTGTACTGTGGAAAAGCGGACGCCCGCGAAGGGGGCGGAAGCCTGGCAAACTGAATTGCGTAACCGAGTCGAATGGTCCAGGCCAGCCAGCATGACGGGTTGGGAAGTGAAAGCCACGCATCCAAGCTCCATGCTAGGGGCACCAAAGGTACCCAGCGGGGTTTCGCAGCAGGGCAGAGCAGGTAGTACGGCATCGGGAGGCGTGGATGCGTCCCGAGGCTCTGGTGCTGAGAAGATACTCAAAGCACCCTTGCTCCGCACACCCGGCAGGGAGCGGGTTAGTGACTGAGGAGGAGGTCCTGTAGCGGCGTCCTCTGAACTCGTCAGAACCGGCCGGCCAGGGAACAGTTGCGGGGCTGAGGGCGGGGGTCCACGTCCAGTGTGCCGGTACTGTTTTTGAGGTGTGGCGGCAGAGTGCCGTGAGAATGGCATTTGCGGGCCAGGTGACCCAGAGACAAAGGAAATAGCTCTTTTACTAAGAATGTGGGTACCACAGCCCCGTCAAGAGGGACGGAGCAGTCTGCTTACCCGCTCTGGAGCTAACATCTTGGACCCTGGATTTATTAGGGCTACCCCCGTGCAGATCTTTCAGTGCCTTGGCCTGGTGGACTTGCAGGAGGGCCATGGCATGCAGGGCGGAAGCGGCATGTCCAGTGGTGCTGTAGGCTTTGGCAATCAATGAAGACAACTGTAGGACAACTCCTACAGGCCTTGGAGGGGAGTACAGGGCAACTCCGCCAGGTGGTAGGGTTCTCGGGACACAGGTGGAGAGCAACAGCCCTGTCCACCTGGGGAATCGGCATGTACTCGTGGGCCGCTCTGCCGTCAAGGGTATCGAGAGCGGATGAGCGAGTGGCTTTGTGACGTGTGGAGAGGGGTGCCCTCCATGCAGACGTCAGCTCATCATGCACTTCCGATAAAAACGGGACCGGGGGGGTGCGGCTGTTAGCAGCGCGGAGCCCCCAGGAACCAGTCATCCAACTGCGATGGCTGTGGGGAGTATGGAGGGTTCCAGTCCAGCTCACACTGGCGGCGGCCTGGGCAAGCATATCGGACATCTGCGCATCAGCCTCAGCCTGGGCATGCTGGCCCGAAGGTGGCAGCCCAGGGGAGTTATCAGCATCAGATGCCGCGCTCTCCGATGCAGCGGCAAGCTCATCCACCTCGAGCTCTAGAGGATAGGCAGGATGGCTGTAAGGCAAGCCGCTGTTCCCTCGAGCACGGACGGGAGTCAACAAGCGTGCCGGGGGGGCGGGTGGTCCGAGGGGGCGTACCCGGTGGAGCTGCACCCACTGTGTTCCCAGATCACCTCCATCGCCAGCCGCATCGTCCTCAATCCCGTGGGAAGAAGGAGCAATGCGAGGGGCGGCTGGAGTGGCATGCTTTCTATTGAAAGTGAGCCGTGACCGCAATGTTGCCATGGTCATGCTCTCGCAGTGAGAACATGAACCATCCACAAACGCTGCCTCGGTGTGATTGCAACCCAGACACACGAGACAACGCCTGTGGCCGTCTGAAGCAGAGAGCACTCTACCGCATCCAGGAACTACACAGGGGCGGAAAGGCATCTTTATAAATACGCATCCTGAAAAGTATGTTCAATGCCAGCTGTGTATTTGCTCTTTTAGAGGAAAATACTCTTTCAGAGAAAATCACTCTTTTATAAAACTCTTTTAGTTTTGAGCTGTTGAAGCACACAGGGGCAAACTGCACTGCTGTGCAGAGAAGGAGAAAGCCACTGAAGTGAGCCGTAGATCCAACATCAGGCAAGAGTCAGAGGAACAGGAATGGGTGTGTAACTCGCAGCTGACTGCATACACGACCATCGGCTCCGAAGAACATTTCTGAATGAACGCGATGTATTTCTCCGCTTTTATACCGTATGTCCGGGGGCGGGGTATGCAAATACTGTCTGCCTAATTCTCATTGGCCTTTTTTCATATATCAGAGGCATATTCGGCACTCAAGAGAGACCCCTAGTGTCGCTTCTCTGACACAACGTCAAGTGGGCGACAGACAGGGAACGCCTAATCAAGGCATACCCAAAGTAAATTTAAAGCTGTTCTTGAACATTTTGGTGTACATGCATGGTTTTGGTCACTTTTGAAAGGTGACAACACTCTGAAGTCAGAGTCCCCAGCAGTCAGAATTACTGTAAGTGCTACTGATTTTGAGTAATAGAAGTTGAACACAATGAAATAGAATTTTAGTTTTTCCACCTGAATTTTTTTTTGCATACAGATGCCTGCAGATGACTATAAATTGTAGCTATTAGCTTGAATCACAGCATGAAGCCTTACCTTGTCCAAGTTCAAATTTCATAACAATACCACAAAACAATTTAAGGGTGCACCCAGGCATTTTACAAAAGTGCCTTTTGGATACTCCAAAAGGACCCTTGGTAACTATGGCCATATACCTAGGATAAAAAGGCTACTACTTTTGAACACTTCAACGTACAGTCATAATTTTGGGCTCTAATGAACGATTACACTTAGAGCTATCATATTCCATATCCAGATCCACTATTAGTTTTGCTGACACAGAGCAACTGATGCATAAACTCATTAGAGTGCTATTTCCCTTCTTAAAACTAAACGTCGTGCATATAAAAGAGTCAAAATTAGTGCTATGGTGGAAAATGTGTTAATATAAAAAATACACATCAAACTATTTACATACATTTTTACACAAAATATTTACAAAGTTAGACAAAACTTTTCCATCTTTTCTGTATTCTACCTTTTTACAGCTTGCTTACTCACATCTCAGCAATTTACACAATGAAACAAAGAGACAGACACACACACACACACACACCTCCCCCAAAGGTCAGCAGTGAAACCAAGACACACACACAAACACAACTTATATTCTTATATTCAATGTGTATATATCGTTTTCCTTTTCGAGTATATAAATATGTATTTGTATATGTATATTTACTGTAAATACTGTATAATTTGGCAATGTAAAACATCTATATACCATGCCAATAGAGCTAAATCTGAAACAAACAACAAACTAAAACCTCACACACGCACAAACAAATACAAACAACTCCTGCAAACAGTTCAAGACACTCACTGGGGAAACACACGACAAAAGGTAATTACAAAATGTGTATTCATTATTCCAACTAAAGCTTATTTATGCAGAATATACAGTAATATATGTTATAAAATACAAGACAACACTTACTTGTTGAACACTGGCATATTTTAATTTATAAGGTCATTTTAGGAAAACTTCCAAATTATTTAAATAGGAAATTTTTATTATATCGAAGTTGTCATAATCTCAGGTCACAGAACTGGCTACAGTTCAAAGTGACTGCTATTAGAACAGAGGCTGGAAAGCTAAGCTTGTTCCATTACGGCCCTTGTTCTTGGAATGATGTACAGATTAAACTCAAACTACAAACCCTCATCTCTCTAAATGATTTTAAACATAGAATAAAGGAGGTGGTTACTGCTAATTGCAGCTGCTTTGCTAATTCTATCACCACTTAACTCCTTACTAAACCTATGATCAAATATAGTTATTTATGCGAAAAGTACCATGTAGGGTATTATGAAATACCTATATGTTTGTGTTGTTATGCTGTGTTTCTGTTATGTATTACCTTGTCTTGTTTTACCGTTGCCCCTTTGTTTTCTATTTTTGTCCCTTTTGTTATTCCATAGTTTTCACTTTTGTCCCTTTTGTAGCTCCACAGTCCTCTTGTTAGCTTTCGTGTTTTCTGTCATTGTTTTCACCTGTCCTCATTAGTTTGCCATTTGCTTCTGTCATCATCTTGTTATCTTGTTTTGAGTTCTGTTTGTTCATTGGCCCCTTTGTCCCTTGTTCATGTATTTATACCCCGGTTTTTGGTTCAGTCCTTGTCTATCGTTGAATGTTTGTGAATGTGGTTAGCCTGGTCTGTGTTCCCTGCCCGAGTTCTCTGTTCATGTTTATTTCCCCATTGAGGGTTTTCCTTATTTTTGTTAATAATAAAGTAAGCTGCATTTGGATCCTCAACCTTCGTCTGCCTTCATTGCCTTACATTCGTGACAGAACGATAGAACCATAAACATGGATCCAGCGGTGTTACGAGCAAGCTGCAAACTGCTTAGCCTCATGCAGGGAAACCGTCCGGTGGAGGACTACACCTGCGATTTCCTCGCAATTGCGGGTGCCACTGACTTCCCTGACTCCGACCTGGTGGCGTTTTTTCGGGCCAACCTGAGTTGTGCGCTCCGGGAACGGTTGCCACCGACGACGCGCGGCTGGACGCTCCACGACTTCATTGAGGAGACTCTGCAGGTCTGCGTTTCGCCCGTGGTTCGTCCCTTCACGCCTGCCTTGGTCAGTGAGCCAGCACGGTCCTCTTCGTCTGCCCGGAGGAGGAGGAGAAGACAGGCTTCTGCCTCCCAGCCCATGCATATCACTGTGAGCGAACCAGTGCCCAAGCATATCACTGTGAGCGAGCCAGAGACCACACATATCACTGTGAGCGAGCCAGAGCCCACGCATGTCACGGTGAGCGAGCCTGTAGCCTCCGATGTCAGTGAACCAGTGCCTGTAGCCTCCGATGTCAGTGAACCAGTGCCTGTAGCCTCCGATGTCAGTGAACCAGTGCCTGTCGTCCCAGATGTCGGTGAACCAGTGCCTGTCGTCCCAGATGGCAGTGAACCAATGCCTGTCGCCTCAGAGGTCAGTGAGCCAGCGCGGCCCTCTTCGTCTGCCCGGAGGAGGGAGAGAAGATGGGCTTCCGCCTTCCGGCCCACACCTGCCCCGGTCAGCGAGCCAGAGCCCTCGCCTGCCCTGGTCTGCGAGCCAGAGCCCTCGTCAGCTACGGTCATCGAGCCAGAGCCTCCCCCGGTCTTTGAACCAGAGCCCTCGTCAGCTACGGTCAGCGAGCCAGAGCCCTCGCCTGCCCCGGTCTGCGAGCCAGAGCCCTCGTCAGCTACGGTCAGCGAGCCAGAGCCCTCGCCTGTCCCGGTCTGCGAGCCAGAGCCCGCGTCAGCTACGGTCAGCGAGCCAGAGCCAGAGCCTGCCCCGGTCTGCGAACCCAGGCCAGCGCATACCACGGTCACTCAGCCAGACCCTGTCGCCTCAGAGGTCAGTGAGCCAGTGCCTGACACCTTGGTTGTCCTTGAGCCAGCGCCTGTAGCCTCGACCGTCCCTGAGCCAGCGCCTGTAGCCTCGACCGTCCAAGAGCCAGTACCCCCCGAGTTTTCCAGAGCTCCGCCTTCCGAGTTTTCCAGAGCTCCGCCTTCCGAGCTTTCCAGAGCTCCGCCTTCCGAGCTTTCCAGAGCTCCGCCTTCCGAGCTTTCCAGAGCTCCGCCTTCCGAGCTTCCTAGAGCTCCGCCTTCCGAGCCTCCCGAGCTTTCCAGAGCTCTGCCTTCCGAGCTTTCCAGAGCTCCGCCTTCCGAGCTTTCCAGAGCTCCGCTTTCCAAGCTTTCCAGGGCTTCGCCCCTCCAGCCTCTCAAGCCTTCCAGGGCTCCGCCTCTCAAGTCTCCCGAGCCTCCCAGGGCTCCATCTCTCGAGTCTGCCAGGGCTCTGCCTCCCGAGCCTCCCTCAGCTCCGCCTCCCAAGCCTCCCTCAGCTCTGCCTCCCAAGCCTCCTACAGCTCCGGCCCTCAAGCCTCTCGAGCCTTCCTGGGCTCCGCTTCCCGAGCCTCCTACGGCTCCGCCTCCAGAGCCCCCTTAGCCTCCCACGGCTCTGCCCCCTGAGGCCTCTGAGCCTCCAGAGCCTCCCTCAGCTCCACCTCCAGAGCCTCCCTCAGCTGAGCCTCCTATGGCTCTGCCTCCCGAGCCTCCTACGGCTCCACCTCCCAAGCCTCCTACAGCTCTGCCTCCCGAGCCTCCTACAGCTCTGCCTCCCGAGCCTCCTACGGCTCCGCCGCCAGAGCCTTCCAGGTCACCGCCTCTAGGGCCTCCTCCCAGGGGCCCTGATCCTGTCCCTGACCTGTGGCCTCCTCCCAGTCCTCCTGTCCTGGCCCCTGACCGGTGGCCTCCCCTGGGCCCCCTGACCCAGTCCCTGTCCTGTGGCCTCCTCCCAGGGCCCCTGACCCTGTTCCTGTCCAGTGGCCTCCTCCCAGGCCTCCTGACCCGACCCCTGTCCTGTGGCCTCCTCCCGGGCCCCCTGACCCAGTCCCTGTCCTGTGGCCTCCTCCCAGGCCTCCTGACCCGGCCCCTGTCCTGTTGCCTCCTTCCAGGGCCCCTGACCCTGTTCCTGACCTGTGGCTTCCTCCCAGACCTCCAGAACCTATCCTTGCCCTGTGGCCAGCTCCCAGGCCTCCTGAACCGACCCTTGCCCTGTGGCCAGCTCCCAGGCCTCCTGAACCGGTCCCTGCCCTGTGGCCAGCTCCCAGGCCTCCTGAACCAGTCCCTGACCTGTGGCCAGCTCCCAGGCCTCCTGAACCTATCCTTGCCCTGTGGCCAGCTCCCAGGCCTCCTGAACCTGTCCCTGCCCTGTGGCCAGCTCCCAGGCCTCCTGAACTGGTCCTTGCCCTTTGTGCCCCCCAGGACTTTCTCCCTGCCTGCCCTTTGTGCCCCCCCAGGACTTCCTGCCTGCCATGTGTGCCCCCCTGGACTTCCTGCCTGCCCTTTGTGCCCCCCCCTGAACTTCCTGCCTGCCCTCTGTGCCCCCTTGGACTTCCTGACTGCCCTTTGTGCCCCCCTGAACTTCCTGCTTGCTCTCGTGCCCCCCCCCTGAACTTCCTGCCTGCCCTCTGTGCCCCCTTGGACTTCCTGACTGCCCTTTGTGCCCCCCTGAACTTCCTGCTTGCTCTCGTACCCCCGGTCTGCTCCTGGTGTTTTTTCTTTGTGTTTCTTTTATTTCGGATCGTCTGGGATCCGATCCTTTGAGGGGGGGGGGCTATGTTATGTATTACCTTGTCTTGTTTTACTGTTGCCCCTTTGTTTTCCATTTTTGTCCCTTTTGTTATTCCATAGTTTTCACTTTTGTCCCTTTTGTAGCTCCACAGTCTTCTTGTTAGCGTTCGTGTTTTCTGTTATTGTTTTCACCTGTCCTCATTAGTTTGCCATTTGCTTCTGTCATCATCTTGTTATCTTGTTTTGAGTTCTGTTTGTTCATTGGCCCCTTTGTCCCTTGTTCATGTATTTATACCCCGGTTTTTGGTTCAGTCCTTGTCTATCGTTGAATGTTTGTGAATGTGGTTAGCCTGGTCTGTGTTCCCTGCCCGAGTTCTCTGTTCATGTTTATTTCCCCATTGAGGGTTTTCCTTTGTATTTTTGTTAATAATAAAGTAAGCTGCATTTGGATCCTCAACCTTCGTCTGCCTTCATTGCCTTACATTCGTGACAGTTTCGGTGTTGTATAACATCGTGTCGTGGTGATTTGTTTTTTCTGTGTTTGCTGTTGTCTAATGATGATGTTGCGTTTGGTTCCTTGTTGCTTGTTATCTGTTTAATCCTGCTATCTGACCCTGTCTTGACTAGGTCCCACTTGTAAAAGAGGTTTCAACCTCAATGTGATTTTCCTAGTTAAATAAAGGTTAAGAAGACTTGTCCAGAGTAATGTCTCCTCCATCCATAAACATTTCCTCTGCCTCAGAATCAACATATGACGAATCATCCGTATTTTGTTCCGGAATTTCATCTCCAGACTCATCGCTTTCACACCGAATGCATTCTTCTATCACATCCTGGAGCAAAAATCTTGTTTTCCTGGTCCGTTTCGCCATATTTCAATCTCCAAAAGTGGAAACAGTTCCAAAATTACACTACGCACAGACGCAAAAAGCACCTCGTGATAGCAAGTAAACATTATGCACACACTTTTTAGAAACATTCTTGAGACTTCCCACTAAAGCCGCATATCATTGTTTTCAGAATTTCATTGGCTATACATGTGCCAGTCATCCACACGCTGCAATTGGCTTGATCTTTACACAAAGGAAAGGGGGGGAGGCACTTACATTTGACACAGACTGTGGTTGGCTATTGAAGGCTATGGACAGGACATGGAAGCTCCTATTGGGTCAAATGAGGTGTCAATCGAAAGGTCGGAGTGCAGCTTCAATTTTGATACTGGATATAGGAAATGACAGAGAATATGTGTAAGATTAGGTACAGCTGCCGGGTACTTTGAAATGATGCAACAAGAGTCCATGGGAATTTATTGATGTAATTGTGATTTGGACTAAAAATTTTACTTGATTTGATCGTTTGGACATTTGACAATGTAACAACACCGTTTTTGTCGGGATTTTTTTTATATGTTGGTGGTCTCACAAAGATATAGATGTACCTGCTGTTGTGATTGTATCTTAAAATGGTTTATATCAATAGAATCACAAGAAATTTAGCTTTCCAAAGATATGTGGCATGTGTACCAATGTACACACAGCAGTTGTGTACATTGCATAGTTTTTTTGTAACATTTACAGGCCCACCCTCCGGATATTAAAATCCAATGGAATAGATTTTAATAATATTTATAATTTTGATCACTTCAGACAACATTATTGCCAATGACCCACAAATGTACTGGCTCGTGTTTTAAAGCTGGCAAATTCCTTGAATACATCTAATCTTTGTTTTCAGGGTTGTGTCTCTAAATATTTGGTGCTGATTACATCTGGACATTTTTAAAATGCTAAAAAAAATCATAACACAAGACAAGAAGTGCTCATGATCATGGTTGCGACTGTGTGTTTGGATGGTCAAAATATACATTTTGACCATCCAAACACACAGTCGCAACCACGATCATAAGCACTTCTTGTCTGCATGCAAATTTACAAGAGAACGGAGTGGGTATTTGGTATTCCCGCTAGGCGGAACCAACACAAAAAGAATTCCTCAGACAGTCAAGTGAATGTTCAGTGAGTCAGGCCCAAAAGGCTTACTTACCCCATTGTCTCTATGAAGGACAATGCTTGCTGTGGGCATGTGGGCATTTTGCGGCCATCATCACGCAAAGCAAGATCTTTATCAGATGATCTCAAAACGTTGGCCAGAACTGATCAGGGCCTGTCTCCTTCCACGGATCTCAGAGCTGGAACACTGTGAGTTGCTCGAACAAGCTTATGGCCTGTTAAGGTAAGCTGACTCGGAAGAGCTCGTCTAAGAATTTTACCATATCTCTGCCTTCATTATGCTCAGGAATTTCAACAGTTTCTGTGTTGTTTCACTGATTATGGTTCTCAAGGTCTTACAGCTTTTCCAAACGCATTCCAAATCTACTTTCGTTGCTAGCGGATTATCAGATAATTTCCTCTCTGATGATAATTTCCTCTCTGAAATTCTCATGTCCGCTGTCCACCTCCCAAGTCCTTGGTCTACAAGCCTGTTTAGAGTATCAGCTTGAGCACTTAAGTGTCTTTTAAATCTCCAGTGCCCAAGCACTTTGACATGTTGTCTTCGCAGGACAGTTATGTAGCAGGGTGTATTGAATCTCACCGGTTTAAGACACAAAATGAATTAAAAACTAGCAAAGTGCACAGAGCTTGCCAATCACACGTCCGACCCCCACATGGCACCACGCGTCTCCTCCGAAATACTTAATTGCTCTCCTTCGTCCCTGGCAGCGGCTCCATCACTCCAGGCGGTCAGGGAGTCCAGTCCCCATTCGCCTCGCGGACGACGGCGGCCAATTTGGGGATGCATCTGCCCATGGCCCAAGTGGAATCCCAGATATCGTACCTCCACCTGCCCAATCGCGCACATCTTGGGGTTTGCTGTGAGGTTCGTGCGACCCAGTAGAGGGGTTAACACATCTGTAAATTCTTGTTGGTATGGTGATAGGTGGTCTCCGCAAATGACCAGTGTGACGTGATTGTGTTTATCGACCTCTCGTACTTCAAATAACAGGGGATCTAACAATTTGTCCCAATTTCTAGCATCCTTATGCGCGAAGTTACGAATCATATTCTTAAGGGTTCTCTTACGAGAGGTTCTCTCGTATTGCGTAAGCTAGCTTACGCTACGGGAAAGATTCATCTTTTCTGAGATATTGAAGCCAAAAAATTATCCTTAATTTTTGTATCCATTGTCAACGCAGTGCGGCAGCTGCAGACCTTGAGCGGGCTAGCTAGCGAGCTCATAGGTTGCTCTGCGGCAACTGCTGCAGCCTATAGACGAGCTTGGGCGAACTCGCATCCAATGAGAGGCGTCCGGCGCTCACTGCAACAAAGCCCGCCAAAATGTGCATGACTAGAGTGCATATAAGCGTAGTTCGTGAGGCTGGAACCCTGATTTTCATCTCTTCAGCGAAGCTCTTCGCATCTCTGAACTGGAAGCCGCGTCGCCGTTCGAGGGGCATCAAGCAAGCGTGGACAGCGCTCGAAGAAGCCGGCCGTCTTCGCCACCTTCAGCCGTCCTGCGAGCTACGCCATCCGGCGACGTATCCTTTTAAAGCAAGCTAGTTCTTATGAACTTCACAAAAAGTACGAGCGTCTTTTTAAAGATGCCTCGCTCCACTTGCGCCTCATGCCGTGCCCCTCTCAGCACCGGAGACCGCCACGTCATCTGCGCTCTCTGCCTGGGACTGGGGCATGCAGAGCTCCCCTCGCTGAAGGCGGATGCGATCTCTGCGAGGAGCTTCGATGTCGACCCTGCGGGCTCGACTTGAAGCACTCAGGACCGAAGCCGCCGCGCCGCCTTCCATTCAGCTGCGCAGTAAAAGCGCCCGCTCTCAAAGGCTGCCGGAACCAGTGGTAGAAGCGATTGCCTCGCCGGAGCCCCTCCCTCGAGCATCGCCTTCACCCTCCCCGCCCACTCGGGGCCGCGCAGTTGCCGCTGAGCGGCTGCTCTGCTGCCATCTCGGACGAGAAGCGGAGGATAAGGGCTGTTCCATCATGGCTTCGGACAGCGGAGTGGTCAGGCTCACACGCCTCCTCCTCGGCCCAGGAATCCAGCAGGACCCGCGCCGGAGTCGAAGGGGAACTAACGCGCCTCCTCACACAGGTTGTCGACCGCCTCGGGCTCGAGTGGTCACCGCCCCTGAACAGGCTCCCAACAGACTCCACGCCGCACCTTTGCCCGCCCTCCCGTCTAAGGCCTGCAGAACTACTTCCGCCTGTGTTGGCCGCGCCTATACCGCCGCCGGCCAAGCCGCATCTGCTCTGCATTCCATGGCCGTCTTACAGACAGAGGCTGTTTCAGATCTGACTAGCCGACTTGGGAGAAGCTGAACGCACTACGCGCCGCTCTCTCTGTCCGGTCTCTTCGGTTCCGCGGTGAGTGGCATTGTTGACCGTTTCTCGAAGCCCAAGCCATGAATCTCTTTCTGCCTCGTCGTGCTAGCTCCTCTGCAGGCCGCCCACGTGACCAGCCTCCTGCACGAGCCTCTTCACAGCGCCCAGCTCAACAAGCCAGACTTCTCAGCGTCGACAGGGCGACCGCCCTCGATCAGCGCTCAGACAGCCGCCCCCTGCGGGCCTCGGCCTAAGATTGTACTGAAACCTGAGCAACCGAAGTCCTCCTAGCGTTGTTGAGAAAGCGACGGCTCAGTCCCGCCACGGCCGGACCACCGTCAAAGCTTCGCCCCTGTCAGTCCCTTCTCTCAGGCTACTGCAGTGGTGGATTCAGCAGCCAACAAGCCGGTGATACTACCCGTTTGCCTGCACTCAAGCGCCGTTTTCACGGCGACCAAAGAAATCTTGTAAAGAGTAAACATACCTTATGTGTAGAAATTGTGCCCACAATCCAGTGCTCACCCCTACACACAAGCATTACACATCCCGTGTCCCTATCAGAGCACACTCACATAAGCGGTTCACGACCGGCTCGAGTGTTAGAGTTAATAACGCGCCCACGAGCCCGTCGCGTACGCCCCTCCTCTGCCCGCTCTGTCACCACGGCCAGCTGTATGTAAGTCCCGTACGCCCCCTGTCAGTCCCCTTCTCTCAGGCTACTGCAGTGGTGGATTCAGCAGCCAACAAGCCGGTGATATTACCCGCTTGCCTGCACTCAAGCGCCGTTTCCACGGTGACCCAAAATAAAGCCTTATGTGTAGAAAATGTGCCCACGATTCAGTGTTCACCCCTACACACAAGCATTACACGTCCGTGTCCCTATCAGAACACACTCACATAAAGCGGTTCACGACCGGCTCGAGTGTTAGGGTTAATAAGCGCACCCACGAATCCGTCGTGGCGCCCATTCTCTGGCCGCTCTGTCACACGACCAGCCTTATGTGTAGAAAATGTGCCCACAATCTAGTGTTCACCTCTACACACAAGCATTACACGTTCCGTGTCCCCATCAGAGCACACTCAAAAGCGGTTATGAACCACTTCGAGTGTTAGAGTCAATAAATGCGCTCACGAATACGTCGCGCGCGCCCATTCTCTGCCGGCTCTGTCACACGGCCAGCAAACACTTCTCTGTATGTAAGTCCCGTGCCCGTGGCTATGCTTGCGCATCACTTAACAGGCGTGACTCTTTCCCCATTCACCTCAATCGGAAGTCACTCACAGAACAGCCTGTCCATGCTGTCTGCGAGCAGTCCAGCATAAGCACAGTAAGCGGCTCACACATTCTGTTCAGCGGCTGTGTGCGGCAATCAGAGCGATTTGGCCATTCACCCTCTAACATTACGCTTCAAAGCGTGGGAAGATATTCAGGGATATCCGAATGGGTGTTAAGCACAATAAAACAGGGCTATTTGCTACAGTTCGATCGCCGTCCTCCTTGCTTCAGAGCGCGGCTCGAAACTACTTTGAACACGGAAGCAGCGTGCATGCTTCGTTCAGAAATAACAAACCTTCTGTGCAAAATGCCATAGAGAGAGTGCCGCCTCCCTGAGCTGAGTCGGGGTTTTACAGCCGTTATTTTCTTGTCCCCAAGAAAGACGGCGGCCTCAGACCAATATTAGATCTCAGGGTTTTGAACAAAGCGCTTGCAAAAGACCGTTCAAAATGCTTACAACCAGCAAACTCCTCGTGCATGTGCGCCAGGGGACTGGTTTATTTCTCTCGATCTGAAAAATGCATACTTTCAGATTCAGATAAATCCCGTCACAGGCCATTCTTGAGATTCAGCCGGCGGCCAGGTTTATCAATACACCGTCCTTCCGTTCAGCCTGTTCTTAGCACCCGTACTTTCCACGAAGTGCATGGACGCTGGCGCTTCGCACCCCTGCGGAGTCAGGGTTTGCGAATTCTGAACTATTTGGACGATTGGCTGATTTTGGCACAATCACATACGGAGCTTCTGTCTCACAGGACAGTTCTCCTCAGTCATCTGAACAGTTTGGGCCTTGCAGTCAACTGGACCAAGAGCTCACTACAGCCCAGTCAGGCAATTTCCTTCCTTGGAATAGAACTAGACTCAGTGGCAATGGCGGCTCGCTTATCTACACAGCTGGCGCCGTGTGCAGCGACTAGCAGCGTCATTTCAGATGAACAGCCTCACACCTCTGAAGAAATTTCAGAGAGTGCTAGGCTACATGGCCTCAGCCGCAGCAGTACTTCAGCTGGGTTTACTGCACATCGCCCGCTTCAGCATTGGCTAAACACCAGCGCGTCTCGCCGGGCTTGGGCCACAGGCCGCCAGCCCATCAAGGTGACTCAGACCTGTGTTTCAGCTCTGCAGCCCTGGACAGTGGCCGAATGGTATCAGCGGGGAGTGACAATGGGAGCTGCATCTCGCCGAAAAGTCATCTCGACAGGCAGCGTCCAACACGGGTTGGGGCGCGGTCTCGCGAGGGCTCTCCGGTTTTCGGCCTATGGTCAGTTCAGGAAAAGCTCCTTCACATAAATTGTCTGGAAATGATAGCGGTCGAGTACGCGCTGCGTCGCTTTCTCCGGTCATTCGGGGTCACCACGTCCTGGTCCGTTCGGACAACAGATCTGTGGTATCCTACCTAAACCGTCAGGGCGGTGTCAGATCCAGGAACCTCTTCCATCTGGCCAAACGCATACTGAGTTGGTCCCAGTGCCACCTGCGCTCGCTGAGGGCGGCGCGCGTGCCAGGCCACCTGAGCGACGGCCCGGACAGACTGTCCAGAGACAATAATCCCCCAGGGGAATGGTCCCTGCACGCTCAAACAGTCCAGACGTTATGGCACCTATTCGGCAGAGCGGAGATAGACCTCTTTGCGTCCAAAGAGAACTCTCACTGCCCAATATTTTTCTCGAGCGAGGCGCGCTGGCCCAGGACTGGCCCAGGCGCCCGCTTACGCCTTCCCTCCCGTCTCGCTATTGCCACAGGTAATGCAGAGGATCAGGAAATGCGTCACTCGGTGCTCCTCATAGCCCGCGTTGGGAGAATCAGACATGGTTCCCGGAGCTTACGCAGCTGTCACTGACAGCGCCGTGGCCCATCCCAGTGAGAGCAGATTTCCTCTCAAGCTCGCGGCACAATTTGGCATCCCCACCCAGAGCTGGGCTGCATGCGTGGGTGATCAGCGACTACCCGTCGCTCTGCCAGAAGGAGTAATAAACACCATCATACACACTAGAGCCCCTTCCACGAGAAGACTCTATGCGTCAAAATGGTCTGTGTTCTCAAAATGGTGCACCGACCGAGACCTGGACCCGCGGACATGTGGGGTGTCGTCGCTGCTCGTATTTCTACAAGAGCTGCTGGATAAGGGCAGAGTGTATGCTCAAAATGTACGCTCAAAGTGTATGTGGCGGCCGTTGCGGCGTTCGCTGAACCCCTGCACGGCCAGTCATGGGGTAAAAACGAGCTGGTCATCCGCTTCCTCAGGGGAGCTAGAAGGATGAACCCCGCGCCCCCATCGGTTCCTATCTGGGATCTTTCTATAGTTCTCGAAACTATGAAAGCCCCCTTTCGAACCACTTCAATCCGTGGATTTGAAATACCTTTCACTCAAAACCGTTTTTCTGACTGCCCTGTCATCAGTCAAACGTGTGGGAGACCTTCACGCTGTCTGTCAGCCCTGCGTGTCTTGAGTTTGGACCAAGTGACTCCAAGGTCATTTTAAAGCCTAGACACGGCTATGTTCCCAAGGTGATCGGTACTCCTTTCAGAGCACAGGTCATTTCCCTATCGGCGCTGCCAGCATCCGTTAGCGAACGCGACGCCAATCTCCTTTGCCCGGTCAGAGCACTGAGATTGTATACTGTGCGCTCCGCCGCTTTCAGGCGCTCTGAGCAGCTTTTCGTTTCGTTCGGAGGGCGCACCAAAGGTCTCGCCGCCTCGAAACAGACACTATCTAGATGGATAGTGGACGCTATTGCTGCTGCATACGGCGTCAAAGACCTGCCATGCCCGTTGGGCATTAGGGCTCACTCCACTAGAGGCATGGCATCCTCGTGGGCATGGTCCAGCGGGATTTCCATTCACGACATATGTGTGGCAGCGGGATGGACTTCCCCTCCACCTTTGTCAGATTTTACAATATGGAAGTGCCCGCTCTGCAGGCAAAACTACTAGCGGTTTAATACGCTACAGCTCCCCTGGTGAGCTGCACTGATGGGACACATTCCACACAGACCGGCACCGCCGCTCTGTCGTTCCCTTCCCACTATGTGCTTATGTATTACACAATCAATGACCCGCATTCTTGCCGGCCAAATATTATTTCCCCACTCATAAGGGCTCCCACGGGTCCCCCTTAATTCCCTGGGGCTCATACAGTGGATGCTTGGCACGCACGGCGTTGACAATGGGTTCCCGTAGCGTAAGCTAGCTTACGCAATACGAGAGAACCTCTCGTGAAGAGAACGTATCGGTTACCTAACGTAACCTCGGTTCTCTCTAGATGAGGGAACGAGTATTGCGTAGCCGGCCGTGCTCGCGCCCACGGCGACTTTTCGCTTCAGTCAATGAAAACCAGGGTTCCAGCCTACGAACTACGCTTATATGCACTCTAGTCACGCCCATTTTGGCGGGCTTTGTTGCAGTGAGCGCTGGACGCCTCTCATTGGATCGCGAGTTCGCCCAAGCTCGTCTATAGGCTGCAGCAGTTGCCGCAGAGCAACCTATGAGCTCGCTAGCTAGCCCGCTCAAGGTCTGCAGCTGCCGCACTGCGTTGACAATGGATACAAAAATTAAGGATAATTTTTTGGCTTCAATATCTCAGAAAAGATGAATCTTTCCCGTAGCGTAAGCTAGCTTACGCAATACTCGTTCCCTCATCTAGAGAGAACCGAGGTTACGTTAGGTAACCGATACGTTTTATTAAATCGCTCCACCAGGCCATATGTCTGTGGATGTAAACGCTGGTACAAACTGACTTAATGCCCAATTATTTGCAATGTTTGTGTAGTGTCCGTGACATAAAGGTTGTGCCCTGTTCGGTGAGGATTCCTTTCGGAATCAACACCCGAGTGATTATTTTGAAGAGTGCCTCCACAACACTGCGTGCTGAGATGTTGTGCAGAGGTACTGCTTCTGGATATCGCGTTGCATATTCCACTATGAGTAATACAAAGCAATGTCTGCATGCTGACCGCTCAAATGGCCTGACAAGGTCTTTCCAATTCTCTCGAAGAGGAACTTGATCAGTCAGTCTGTAATATTTATTTATAAAGCACATTTAAAAACAATAGCTGTTGGCCAAAGTGCTGTACAGAGTTTAAACCAATTTAATTTGGAGTTTAATTAAAATTAGGACACATTCACAGACAATGCACAAACATTTTACCACTGTACCTACTTGTGATCATATGCAATAATAAATAGATTAGTATTAAGAAGAGATTTAATATCATCATATGTTGATGCAGTTTTTATGTAAAGTGGCAAATTATTCCAGAAGCGTAAGGGGGCACAAAGGCACTTTTGGGGTGGCCGGTGGATTCACCAGCTAACAATTCACGGCATGCAGCACACCACCTGCTATCAGTGTCTTACTTTCTGCTAAGTGATCAGCCATCGGATTATAATTAGCCGTCTGGAACACCATTTCCCAGCGGCTCTGTGATATTAAGAGCTGGGTTTTATCTTCCTTTGTTCGAGCGTCCTTGTGTCCATGCTTATGACCACAGAAGTCACTCCCAAGACTCTATTCTTGTCCACGACCGTAAAGGTCGCTCCCGAGACTCTGTTCATATCCACGACCACAGAGGTCGCTCCTGAGTCTCTGTTCATGCTCATGACCACAGGGGTCACTCCCAAGTCTCTGTTCATGTTCACAACCACTGAGGTAATTTCCCAGTCATCCTGAACTCTTATCCTCAAGCCAGCCATGGCTCTGCCTTCTACAACTTTGCGCCTCGAGCCTCCCACGGCTCCGCCTTCAACGGCTTCAACCCTCCCATGGCTCCCCCTTCCATGGCTCAACCCTATGAGTCTCCCTGGGCTCCAATTTCAGTCCTGTGGCCAATAACCAGGCCTTCTTATCCAGTCCCCACCCTGAGATGCCTGTGTTTGATACCTGCCTGATTTCCCAGTTTTATTCTCTGCTGCCTGCCTGCATTAACTACTGTTTACCTGGACTACTACTCTGATTGTTTGTAGCCTGCCCTGACCTCTTGCCTGTTTGTGACCACCCCTTTGATTATCCTTGGATACTGCTACTGCTGGTGATTGATCTTTGCCTGTTTACCTGTTTTCATTATTATTAATAAAGCTGCACATGTATCTCAACTCCGATGACTCGTCATTGCAGTATACGTCTCATCACTGTCATGGCTGTTATGTTGCTCGGAACTGCACCCAAGACTTTCACCCACTGTTGCACTTGTGTATGGTTGAGTGACAATAAAGGGATTTAATTGATTTTGATTTGATTGCTTCATGGAAGAACCTGTGGATTTAAGCTTCCTCTCAGGAGAGACAAACCAATTAAATCGCAGAATAGATTTAATAGAATAGAACTTATCTGACAAGCGGCATTGTGCGGCTCTTCCCACATCTCTGTGCGCCAGTGTGAATTTAGAAGCTGGAAGGAGAGAAGGGCAACTTTTGTTCCTCTATAATGGGGGATATTTGGCTGTAATTGTAGAGTCTTATTGTTAATTAAGTTTAGGTTGGAGAGAATGGTACCTGAACTGAGAGTCAAGGCATTTTTATTGGTATCATTTTTATTGGTAATACACATCATTTCATTTATACATTTGGCAGACACTTTTATACAAAGCGACTTACAGTGCAATTATTACAGGGACAATCCCCCCGGAACAACCTGGAGTTAAGTGCCTTGCTCAAGGGCACAATGGTGGTGGCCGTGGGGTTTGAACCAAGGACCTTCTGATTAACAGCCCTGTGCTTTAGCCACTACGCCACCACCACTCCATTTCAAAGCAGCTTTATAGAAAATCGTGCAATAACTGAAAATGAAACTGTAATATCTATAAGATCCTAGAGTCACTGTTGTGTAGTTTGATAAAATAAAGATAACATTTTTATAAATAATAATTGTAAATATAGCTGCAAGCAGCAATGCGGATTCCTCCTCAAAATGGCAAATCATTTAAAATTGATCAGTAGATGGTTGGGGATAAACCCTCCCAATTAAGGAATTCAAAAAAACATGTCTTCGTCTGATTCCTAAACAAAACATTTTCAATGTACAGGAAAATCCATACCGGACCTAATGGATCCTTGAGGCTTTTTTGTTCCCAATGAGAAATGCGGCATGTACACCAAGTTTCAGAAGAATTGGACAAATGGGGTGGATATTATATCATTTTGAAAAAAAAATTTTTGGGCGTGGCCTGTAGCGCCACCTATGGGCAAATGTTGGTCATTCTTGGTTTGTGGGTTCCTGTTGGCCTGTAGTATAAATGTACAAAATTAGAAAATATTTGACCAGAAAATGGGAATTTTGGAGTGGCCTGTAGCACCCCTAGGGGCAAATGTGGGCCTTTCTTGGTTTGTGGGTTCCTGTCGGCCTGTAGAATCAATACACCAAATTAGAAAATGTTTGACCAGAAAATGGGATTTTTGGAATTACCTGTAGCGCCTCTAATGGCGTAATGTTGGCCATTCAGTGGTTTGTGGGTTCCTGTTGGCATGTAGTATCCGTGTACCAAATTAGAACATTTTTGACCAGAAAATGGGAATTTTGGCATGGCCTGTAGCGCCCCTAGGGGTGAATGTTGTCCATTCTTGGTTTGTGGGTTCCTGTCTGCCTGTAGTATCAATGTACCAAATTAAAAAAAATTTGACCAGAAAACGGGAATTTTGGCGTGGCCTTTAGCGCCCCTAGTGGTGAATGTCGGCCATTCTTGGTTTGTGGGTTCCTGTTTGCCTGTAGTACCATTGTACCAAATTAGAACATTTTAGACCAGAAAATGGGAATTTCGACATGGCCTGTAGCGCCCCTAGGGGCTGAATGTCGGCCATTCTTTGCGCAGTACTTCAGAGTGATGTCATCTTGAAGCATGTTAGGTTTGAAAAACCATCAGTCAAAATTACATTTGATTTATTGACAGGTATATATTGTTAAAATTTGGACATTTACATAAACACGCCCCTTTCAGACATTTTGTATCACATTCATTTTTCCTAAGTAATGTTTTCAAGGATGTCCATTCTACAAATGTGTACCAAATTTCAAGTCAATTGGAGCTACGGTTCAGGAGAAGAAGAGTATTTTTAGGTTTTCACAAATTTTCAACGTACGGGAAAATCCATCATGGTGAAAGTTATGGGTCCTTAAGGCTTTTTTGTTCCCCATGAGGAATGAGGCATGTACACCAAGTTTCAGAAGATTTAGACAAATGGTGTGGAAATTGTATCACTTTGAATGAAAAATCACTTTGAAAATCTCTACTTTCACTTTCACTTCTCTCTTAAGATTTTTTTTCTGTTTTTTTTGTGTGATTTACATAAGCATATCACAAGCAATTTTATTTGAAAGACTATCTAGGCACATAATAACACTGTATAGCTGTGACTGTTTATAACTATTTCAAAATGTAGCCTACAAGCTCACACTTTAAATGGTCAGTGCTTTGATTTTTAAATCATTAAAATAGCAACAGATCCAGTGAAAAAATGGAGTGATTGTGTTTACATGCCATTCAAAAACGTGGCATTTTACAAGGTAAGAGAGAAATAAAAAAACTTAAAATAATACCATTTGTACTTCTCAATTACTTGGGAATGTCTATGTTCAGGACGAAGGCTAAATTGTTACTGTCTCTTTAAGAGGCTTTTATCGCATGATACGATACTTAAGGCACAGTTCAGTTTAATCTTTTGAGAACTGAGAAGTATCATTATTTTCGTTTTGTGCCATGCTTGTTGCATTTGTATTCATTGTGAGATGATAAAATACAGACTGCGTGAATGGTTGATTTTGTTCACTTGAATTCTGTGACGTGTTTCAGAAAAATAATCGCGAAGACAGAGACTGAGCACCCTTTTTATTTATTTTACAAAAGCACAAGGTTTTGTTGTTATTGTAAGTGTACACAAATAAAAGTAAACATTTCATAGTTCGTAATGATGTCTTGCATGTTTCTGTATGGGCAAAAATGACGCAGTATTTTGTTTAAGTTGTTTCCGCTGTTTCGAGAGAAAAATATAGCAGGACGTCATCTGGAATAATGCCAGAATAAAATATAATTATTCCAGATTTCTTTCTCAACTGTTTGTTCACTTGAGACATAACAGACTCCTCAATATATCATGTATTTTGACACTCTGTTGTATGAAATTGTCCGTTCAGACGCAAGCAGCAGCGAAAGACATCGGAGTGCGTGAGTTAGACGCGACGCGGCTCGCTGTGTCACACAAACAGCTCGCAAACATGTATTTGAGTTGTTTTGACATTTGTTGAGTTGAATAGTGTAAAATCGCTTGAATGTTCAAACAGGCAAACATTGTATACAACCGACAAACCTTCATGATGATGCGAGCAAAAATGATCTCGCCTCGCGGTTTGCGTGTTGTCAGAGACAATTAAACAACATCATTCTCGGAAGTTTTGATACGTTAGGATTGATCAGCCCATCCCTACTTTCTTTAGACATATGTTTCATGTTTGTGTAAGTTTTTGTGACGTGTTTCAGAAAGATATTCGCTTAGACAAAGAGCACACGGTTTATTTTCTTTTTACAACAAATAAAAGTACAACTTTCATAGTTTGTGACGATGTATTAAATGTATCTGTATGTGCAAAAATAACGCAGTATTTTGTTTAAGCTGTTAACGCTGTTTCGAGAGAAAAATCTTAACAGGACACCACAGCGGCATCCGTGTTGTTCACAATAATTCATAATTAAATATATTGATACCCAATTTCTTTATCAACTGTTTGTTCACTTGATACATAACAGACACCCCAATATATCATGTATTTTGGTGTATGAAATTGTCCGTTCAAACGCATGAAGCTGTGAAAGCGAACTCTCATCGGCGTGCGAGCGTTAGTCGCGACGCGGCTCGCTCGCTGTGTCACACAAACTGCTCGAAAACATTTATTTGAGTTGTTTTGCCTTTGTTGAGTTGAATAGTGTAAAATCGCTTGAATGTTCAAGCAGGCAACCATTGTACACAACCAACAAACCTTCGTGGAAGATGCGAGCAAAAATGATCTCGCCTCGAGGATTGCGTGTTGTCAGAGACAATTAAACAACATCATACTCGGAAGTTTTGATACGTTAACGCTGTCTCGATAGAGAAAAATCTAACAGGACATCACAGCGGCATCACTAGACCCCTTCAATAATTCATAATTCAATATATTGATACCCGATTTCTTTATCAACTGTTTGTTCACTTGAGATATAGCAGACACCCCAATATATCATGTATTTTGGTGTATGAAATTGTCCGTTGAAACGCAAGAAGGGAAAGCGAACTCTCATCGGCGTGCGAACGTTAGACGCGACGCGGCTCGCTCGCTGTGTCACACAAACTGCTCGAAAACATTTATTTGAGTTGTTTTGCCTTTGTTGAGTTGAATAGTGTAAAATCGCTTGAATGTTCAAACTGGAAAGCATTAAGACACACAATTGATTTGACATACCTCCATGCAGACGCAAAATGTCTTCTGTAGTCTAAGTCTGGAGCTCCACCCACTAGGAGACCGAAATGCTTCATTAGAGAGATTGCTACAGAAGAGCTGCATGTGGTAGACAGAGTTACTCCAGTAGAGGGAGCCTCTTTGCTCAGCCAATGTAAGTGAATGGGATTTTACATGTGGACCATATTTGTCCAGTAGAGGGAGCACTTTTGCTCAGCCATTGTAAATCAATGGGATTTTAAACATTTTTGATCATCTTTTGTGTGTACATTTACATAAACACGTCCATTTCAGCCATTTTGTATTGTATTCATTTTTGCTAAGTAACGTTTGGAAAGACATACATACTACACACGTGTGCCAAATTCCAAGTCAATTGGAGCTGAGGTTCAGGAGAAGAAGAGTTTTGTAGGTTTTCCAAAATTTTCACTGTACAGGAAAATCCATAATGGCAGAAGTATGGGTCCTTGAGGCTTTTTTGTTCCCCATGAGAAATGAGGCATGTTTACAAAGTTTCAGAAGATTTGGACAAATGGGGTGGAAATTATATCACTTTGAATTTTTGTTTTTGGGTGTGGCCTGTAGCGCCACCTATGGGCGAATGTTGACCATTCTTGGTTTGGGGGTACCCGTTGGCATGGAGTATCAATGTGCCAATTTAGAACATTTTTGACCAGTGACTTTTTGAGCTATTGGGGCTCAAGGAGAAGAATAATAATAATAATAATAATAATAATAATAAATATAGCTGCAAAGCAGCAATGCGGATTCCTCCTCAAAATGGCAAATCATTTCAAATTGATCAGTAGAGGGTTGGGGTTAAACCCTCTCAATGGATGAATCCAAAAACATGTATTTCTGTCTGAATCCTAAACGAAACATTTTCAGTCTACAGGAAAATCCATCATACCTTATGGATCCTTGAGGCGTTTTTGTTCCCAATGAGAAATGAGGCATGTACACCAAGATTCAAAAGAATTGGTTAAATGGCGTGGAAATGGTATCACTTTGAAAATATTTTTTGGGGCGTGGCCTGTAGCGCCTCCTATGGGCAAATGTGGGTCATTCTTGGTTTGTGGGTTCCTGTTGGCCTGTAGTATCAATGTACATAATTAGAAAATATTTGACCAGAAAATGGGACTTTTGGGAATTACCTGTAGCGCCCCTAGGGGTGAATGTTGGCCATTCTTGGTTTGAGGGTTCCTGTTGACCTGTAGTATCAATGTACCAAATTAGAACATTTTTGACCATAAAATGGGAATTTCGGCATGGCCTCTAGTGCTCCCTAGGGGCGAATGTTGGCCATTCTTTGTTTGTGGGTTCCTGTTGGCCAGTAGTATCAATGTACCATATTAGAAAATTTTTGACCAGAAAACGAAATTTTGGGAGTGGCCTGTAGCGCCCCTAATGGCTGAATGTGGGCCATACTTGGTTTGTGGGTTCCTGTTGGCCTGTAGTATCAATGTACCAAATTATAACTGTTTTGACCAGAAAATGGGAATTTCGGCTTGGCCTCTAGCGCCACCTAGTGGTGAATGTCGGTCATTCTTGGTTTGTGGATTCCTTTTGGCCTGTACTATTAATGTACCAAATTAGAACATTTTTGACCAGAAAATGGGAATTTCGGCATGGCCTGTAGTGCTCCCTAGGGGCTGAATGTTGGCCATTCTTGGTTTGAGGGTTCCTGTTGACCTGCAGTATCAATGTACCAAATTAGAACGTTTTTGACCAGAAAACGAAATTTTGGAGTAGCCTGTAGCGCCCCTAAGGGCTGAATGTGGGCCACACTTGGTATGTGGGTTCCTGTTGGCCTGTAGTATCAAAGTACCAAATTAGAAAATTTTTGACCAGAAAATGGGAATTTTGGCTTGTCCTGTAGTGCCCCTAGTGGCTGAATGTCGGTCATTCTTGGTTTGTGGATTCCTGTTGGCCTGTACTATTCTTGTACCGAATTAGAACATTTTTGACCAGAAAATGGGAATTTTGGCTTGTCCTGTAGTGCCCCCTAGTGGCGTATGTCGGTCATTCTTGGTTTGAGGGTTCCTGTTGACCTGCAGTATCAATGTACCAAATTAGAACTTTTTGACCAGAAAACGAAATTTTGGAGTAGCCTGTAGCGCCCCCTAAGGGCTGAATGTGGGCCACACTTGGTATGTGGGTTCCTGTTGGCCTGTAGTATCAAAGTACCAAATTAGAAAATTTTTGACCAGAAAATGGGAATTTTGGCTTGTCCTGTAGTGCCCCCTAGTGGCGAATGTCGGTCATTCTTGGTTTGTGGATTCCTGTTGGCCTGTACTATTCTTGTACCGAATTAGAACATTTTTGACCAGAAAATGGGAATTTTGGCTTGTCCTGTAGTGCCCCCTAGTGGCGTATGTCGGTCATTCTTGGTTTGTGGATTCCTGTTGGCCTGTACTATTAATTTACCAAATTAGAACATTTTTGACCAGAAAATGGGAATTTTGGCATGGCCATTCTTTGCACAGTACTTCAGAGTGATGTCATCTTTAAGCATGTTAGGTTTGAAAAACCATCAGTCAAAATTACATTTGATTTATTGACACGTATATATTGTTAAAATTTGGACATTTACATAAACACGCCCCTTTCAGCCATTTTGTATCGTATTCATTTTTCCTAAGTAACGTTTTCAAGGATGTCCATTCTACACATGTGTACCAAATTTCAAGTCAATTGGAGCTACGGTTCAGGAGAAGAAGAGTTTTGTAGGTTTTCGCAAATTTTCAACGTACGGGAAAATCCATCATGGCGGAAGTTATGGGTTCTTGAGGCTTTTTTGTTCCCCATGAGGAATGAGGCATGTACACCAAATTTCAGAAGATTTGGACAAATGGCGTGGAAATTGTATCACTTTGAATTTTGTTTTTTGGGCGTGGCCTGTAGCGCCACCTATGGGCGAATGTGGGCCATTCTTGGTTTGGGGGTACCCGTTGGCATGGAGTATCAATGTGCCAATTTAGAAAATTTTTGACCAGTGACTTTTTGAGCTATTGGGGCTCAAGGAGAAGAATAATAATAATAATAATAATAATAATAAATATAGCTGCAAGCAGCAATGCGGATTCCTCCTCAAAATGGCAAATCATTTAAAATTGATCAGTAGATGGTTGGGGATAAACCCTCCCAATTAAGGAATTCAAAAAACATGTCTTCGTCTGATTCCTAAACAAAACATTTTCAATGTACAGGAAAATCCATACCGGACCTTATGGATCCTTGAGGCTTTTTTGTTCCCAATGAGAAATGCGGCATGTACACCAAGTTTCAGAAGAATTGGACAAATGGGGTGGATATTATATCATTTTGAAAAAAAAAATTTGGGGCGTGGCCTGTAGCGCCACCTATGGGCAAATGTTGGTCATTCTTGGTTTGTGGGTTCCTGTTGGCCTGTAGTATAAATGTACAAAATTAGAAAATATTTGACCAGAAAATGGGAATTTTGGAGTGGCCTGTAGCGCTCCCTAGGGGCTGAATGTGGGCCTTTCTTGGTTTGTGGGTTCCTGTCGGCCTGTAGAATCAATACACCAAATTAGAAAATGTTTGACCAGAAAATGGGATTTTTGGAATTACCTGTAGCGCCCTCTAATGGCTGAATGTTGGCCATTCGTGGTTTGTGGGTTCCTGTTGGCATGTAGTATCAGTGTACCAAATTAGAACATTTTTGACCAGAAAATGGGAATTTTGGCATGGCCTGTAGCGCCTCCTAGGGGTGAATGTTGTCCATTCTTGGTTTGTGGGTTCCTGTCTGCCTGTAGTATCAATGTACCAAATTAAAAAAAATTTGACCAGAAAACGGGAATTTTGGCGTGGCCTTTAGCGCTCCCTAGTGGCGTAATGTCGGCCATTCTTGGTTTGTGGGTTCCTGTTGGCCTGTAGTACCATTGTACCAAATTAGAACATTTTAGACCAGAAAATGGGAATTTCGACATGGCCTGTAGCGCCCCTAGGGGCGAATGTCGGCCATTCTTTGCGCAGTACTTCAGAGTGATGTCATCTTGAAGCATGTTAGGTTTGAAAAACCATCAGTCAAAATTACATTTGATTTATTGACAGGTATATATTGTTAAAATTTGGACATTTACATAAACACGCCCCTTTCAGACATTTTGTATCACATTCATTTTTCCTAAGTAATGTTTTCAAGGATGTCCATTCTACAAATGTGTACCAAATTTCAAGTCAATTGGAGCTACGGTTCAGGAGAAGAAGAGTATTTTTAGGTTTTCGCAAATTTTCAACGTACGGGAAAATCCATCATGGTGAAAGTTATGGGTCCTTAAGGCTTTTTTGTTCCCCATGAGGAATGAGGCATGTACACCAAGTTTCAGAATATTTAGACAAATGGCGTGGAAATTGTATCACTTTGAATGAAAAATCACTTTGAAAATCTCTACTTTCACTTTCACTTCTCTTTTTTTTTCTGTTTTTTTTGTGTGATTTACATAAGCATATCACAAGCAATTTTATTTGAAAGACTATCTAGGCACATAATAACACTGTATAGCTGTGACTGTTTATAACTATTTCAAAATGTAGCCTACAAGCTCACACTTTAAATGGTCAGTGCTTTGATTTTTAAATCATTAAAATAGCAACAGATCCAGTGAAAAAAATGGAGTGATTGTGTTTACATGCCATTCAAAAACGTGGCATTTTACAAGGTAAGAGAGAAATAAAAAAACTTAAAATAATACCATTTGTACTTCTCAATTACTTGGGAATGTCTATGTTCAGGACGAAGGCTAAATTGTTACTGTCTCTTTAAGAGGCTTTTATCGCATGATACGATACTTAAGGCACAGTTCAGTTTAATCTTTTGAGAACTGAGAAGTATCATTATTTTCGTTTTGTGCCATGCTTGTTGCATTTGTATTCATTGTGAGATGATAAAATACAGACTGCGTGAATGGTTGATTTTGTTCACTTGAATTTTGTGACGTGTTTCAGAAAAATAATCGCGAAGACAGAGACTGAGCACCCTGTTTATTTATTTTACAAAAGCACAAGGTTTTGTTGTTATTGTAAGTGTACACAAATAAAAGTACACATTTCATAGTTCGTAATGATGTCTTGCATGTTTCTGTATGGGCAAAAATGACGCAGTATTTTGTTTAAGTTGTTTCCGCTGTTTCGAGAGAAAAATATAGCAGGACGTCATCTGGAATAATGCCAGAATAAAATATAATTATTCCAGATTTCTTTCTCAACTGTTTGTTCACTTGAGACATAACAGACTCCTCAATATATCATGTATTTTGACACTCTGTTGTATGAAATTGTCCGTTCAGACGCAAGCAGCAGCGAAAGACATCGGAGTGCGTGAGTTAGACGCGACGCGGCTCGCTGTGTCACACAAACAGCTCGCAAACATGTATTTGAGTTGTTTTGACATTTGTTGAGTTGAATAGTGTAAAATCGCTTGAATGTTCAAACAGGCAAACATTGTATACAACCGACAAACCTTCATGATGATGCGAGCAAAAATGATCTCGCCTCGCGGTTTGCGTGTTGTCAGAGACAATTAAACAACATCATTCTCGGAAGTTTTGATACGTTAGGATTGATCAGCCCATCCCTACTTTCTTTAGACATATGTTTCATGTTTGTGTAAGTTTTTGTGACGTGTTTCAGAAAGATATTCGCTTAGACAAAGAGCACACGGTTTATTTTCTTTATTTTACAACAAATAAAAGTACAACTTTCATAGTTTGTGACGATGTATTAAATGTATCTGTATGTGCAAAAATAACGCAGTATTTTGTTTAAGCTGTTAACGCTGTTTCGAGAGAAAAATCTTAACAGGACACCACAGCGGCATCCGTGTTGTTCACAATAATTCATAATTCAATATATTGATACCCAATTTCTTTATCAACTGTTTGTTCACTTGATACATAACAGACACCCCAATATATCATGTATTTTGGTGTATGAAATTGTCCGTTCAAACGCATGAAGCTGTGAAAGCGAACTCTCATCGGCGTGCGAGCGTTAGTCGCGACGCGGCTCGCTCGCTGTGTCACACAAACTGCTCGAAAACATTTATTTGAGTTGTTTTGCCTTTGTTGAGTTGAATAGTGTAAAATCGCTTGAATGTTCAAGCAGGCAACCATTGTACACAACCAACAAACCTTCGTGAAGATGCGAGCAAAAATGATCTCGCCTCGAGGATTGCGTGTTGTCAGAGACAATTAAACAACATCATACTCGGAAGTTTTGATACGTTAACGCTGTCTCGATAGAGAAAAATCTAACAGGACATCACAGCGGCATCACTAGACCCCTTCAATAATTCATAATTCAATATATTGATACCCGATTTCTTTATCAACTGTTTGTTCACTTGAGATATAGCAGACACCCCAATATATCATGTATTTTGGTGTATGAAATTGTCCGTTGAAACGCAAGAAGGGAAAGCGAACTCTCATCGGCGTGCGAACGTTAGACGCGACGCGGCTCGCTCGCTGTGTCACACAAACTGTTCGAAAACATTTATTTGAGTTGTTTTGCCTTTGTTGAGTTGAATAGTGTAAAATCGCTTGAATGTTCAAACTGGAAAGCATTAAGACACACAATTGATTTGACATACCTCCGTGCAGACTCAAAATGTCTTCTGTAGTCTAAGTCTGGAGCTCCACCCACTAGGAGACCGAAATGCTTCATTAGAGAGATTGCTACAGAAGAGCTGCATGTGGTAGACAGAGTTACTCCAGTAGAGGGAGCCTCTTTGCTCAGCCAATGTAAGTGAATGGGATTTTACATGTGGACCATATTTGTCCAGTAGAGGGAGCACTTTTGCTCAGCCATTGTAAATCAATGGGATTTTAAAAATTTTTGATCATCTTTTGTGTGTACATTTACATAAACACGTCCATTTCAGCCATTTTGTATTGTATTCATTTTTGCTAAGTAACGTTTGGAAAGACATACATACTACACACGTGTGCCAAATTCCAAGTCAATTGGAGCTGAGGTTCAGGAGAAGAAGAGTTTTGTAGGTTTTCCAAAATTTTCACTGTACAGGAAAATCCATAATGGCAGAAGTATGGGTCCTTGAGGCTTTTTTGTTCCCCATGAGAAATGAGGCATGTTTACAAAGTTTCAGAAGATTTGGACAAATGGGGTGGAAATTATATCACTTTGAATTTTTGTTTTTTGGGCGTGGCCTGTAGCGCCACCTATGGGCGAATGTTGACCATTCTTGGTTTGGGGGTACCCGTTGGCATGGAGTATCAATGTGCCAATTTAGAAAATTTTTGACCAGTGACTTTTTGAGCTATTGGGGCTCAAGGAGAAGAAGAATAATAATAATAATAATAATAATAATAATAATAAATATAGCTGCAAGCAGCAATGCGGATTCCTCCTCAAAATGGCAAATCATTTCAAATTGATCAGTAGAGGGTTGGGGTTAAACCCTCTCAATGGATGAATCCAAAAAACATGTATTTCTGTCTGAATCCTAAACGAAACATTTTCAGTCTACAGGAAAATCCATCATACCTTATGGATCCTAGAGGCTTTTTTGTTCCCAATGAGAAATGAGGCATGTACACCAAGTTTCAGAAGAATTGGACAAATGGCGTGGAAATGGTATCACTTTGAAAATATTTTTTTGGGGCGTGGCCTGTAGCACCACCTATGGGCAAATGTGGGCCATTCTTGGTTTGTGGGTTCCTGTTGGCCTGTAGTATCAATGTACAAAATTAGAAAATATTTGACCAGAAAATGGGAATTTTGGGAGTGGCCTGTAGCGCTCCCTAGGGGCTGAATGTGGGCCATTCTTGGTTTGTGGGTTCCTGTTGGCCTGTAGAATCAATGTACCAAATTAGAACATTTTTGACCATAAAATGGGAATTTCAGGTGGCCTCTAGTGCCCCCTAGGGCTGAATGTTGGCCATTCTTTGTTTGTGGGTTCCTGTTGGCCAGTAGTATCAATGTACCATATTAGAAAATTTTTGACCAGAAAACGAAATTTTGGGAGTGGCCTGTAGCGCCCCTAATGGCTGAATGTGGGCCATACTTGGTTTGTGGGTTCCTGTTGGCCTGTAGTATCAATGTACCAAATTATAACTTTTTGACCAGAAAATGGGAATTTCGGCTTGGCCTCTAGCGCCACCTAGTGGTGAATGTCGGTCATTCTTGGTTTGTGGATTCCTTTTGGCCTGTACTATTAATGTACCAAATTAGAACATTTTTGACCAGAAAATGGGAATTTCGGCATGGCCTGTAGTGCCCCCTAGGGGCTGAATGTTGGCCATTCTTGGTTTGAGGGTTCCTGTTGACCTGCAGTATCAATGTACCAAATTAGAACGTTTTTGACCAGAAAACGAAATTTTGGAGTAGCCTGTAGCGCCCCTAAGGGCGAATGTGGGCCACACTTGGTATGTGGGTTCCTGTTGGCCTGTAGTATCAAAGTACCAAATTAGAAAATTTTTGACCAGAAAATGGGAATTTTGGCTTGTCCTGTAGTGCTCCCTAGTGGCTAATGTCGGTCATTCTTGGTTTGTGGATTCCTGTTGGCCTGTACTATTCTTGTACCGAATTAGAACATTTTTGACCAGAAAATGGGAATTTTGGCTTGTCCTGTAGTGCCCCTAGTGGCGTATGTCGGTCATTCTTGGTTTGTGGATTCCTGTTGGCCTGTACTATTAATTTACCAAATTAGAACATTTTTGACCAGAAAATGGGAATTTTGGCATGGCCATTCTTTGCACAGTACTTCAGAGTGATGTCATCTTTAAGCATGTTAGGTTTGAAAAACCATCAGTCAAAATTACATTTGATTTATTGACACGTATATATTGTTAAAATTTGGACATTTACATAAACACGCCCCTTTCAGCCATTTTGTATCGTATTCATTTTTCCTAAGTAACGT
The DNA here is from genome assembly GCF_025860055.1 of Xyrauchen texanus. Lineage (NCBI taxonomy): Eukaryota > Metazoa > Chordata > Actinopteri > Cypriniformes > Catostomidae > Xyrauchen > Xyrauchen texanus. The sequence continues at coordinate 1,065,290 of NC_068277.1, read as the reverse complement.
TTTCAAGGATGTCCATTCTACACATGTGTACCAAATTTCAAGTCAATTGGAGCTACGGTTCAGGAGAAGAAGAGTTTTGTAGGTTTTCGCAAATTTTCAACGTACGGGAAAATCCATCATGGCGGAAGTTATGGGTTCTTGAGGCTTTTTGTTCCCCATGAGGAATGAGGCATGTACACCAAATTTCAGAAGATTTGGACAAATGGCGTGGAAATTGTATCACTTTGAATTTTGTTTTTTTGGGCGTGGCCTGTAGCGCCACCTATGGGCGAATGTGGGCCATTCTTGGTTTGGGGGTACCCGTTGGCATGGAGTATCAATGTGCCAATTTAGAAAATTTTTGACCAGTGACTTTTTGAGCTATTGGGGCTCAAGGAGAAGAATAATAATAATAATAATAATAATAATAATAATAATAAAACCGACAAATACAATAGATTCACTCCTTACGGAGGAATCTAATAATAATAATAATAATAATAATAATAATAAAACCATCAATTACAATAGATTCCCTCCTACGGAGGAATCTAATTAGAAACTCAGTGAGCAAGCTGAGGGTGACTGTGCGAGGAACACAAAACTCCATAAGATGTTGATTAATGGAGAAAAATAACCTTAGGAGAAACCAGACTCACTGTGGGGGCCAGTTCCCCTCTGACTAACCCCACCCTAACCCTAAACCAGACTCACTGTGGGGGCCAGTTCCCCTCTGACTAACCCCACCCTAACCCTAAACCAGACTCACTGTGGGGGCCAGTTCCCCTCTGACTAACCCCACCCTAACCCTAAACCAGACTCACGGTGGGGGCCAGTTCCCCTCTGATTAACCCCACCCTAACCCTAAACCAGACTCACTGTGGGGGCCAGTTCTCCTCTGGCTAACCCCACCCTAACCCTAAACCAGACTCACTGTGGGGGCCAGTTCCCCTCTGATTAACCCCACCCTAACCCTAAACCAGACTCACTGTGGGGGCCAGTTCTCCTCTGGCTAACCCCACCCTAACCCTAAACCAGACTCACTGTGGGGGCCAGTTCCCTCTAACTAACATCATGAATATAATGACAATATTACTTATGTATGTGCAGCGCAAATCACAGTGTGTTTGTGTGTGTGTGTGTGTGTGTGTGTGTCACATGTTGATATTGCATTTACATATCTTGTAGCATTAGGCTGAAAGAAGGATGGAATTCTTGAAATATTTTCAGAATGACAATGATTAAAAGTGTAATATTTACTGAAATTTAACAACAGAGTTTGAAAGTATGGAGACCAAAGATTCATGGTTTTGATGTGTTGATAAAACCTGATGAAATGTTAATCATTCTCAACACTGTATGATAAGACTTTATTATAATTATTTGAATACATCTTGTGCCTGCGAGTTTGTTATACAAACAAATAAACATTAAAGTTTAGAGTACAGTGGAGTGCAACTAGATTGATTACAGCACGCTTTGAGCTTCATTCAAATCCCGAACTCTGCATGAGACATGAAAAAAGATAAAAACAAATACTTTCACTTAAATAAAGAAAGATCCACAATAGAGTTTTTGTGTCAGGGAGAGAAATCTAATTGTGTGGCTATCAATATGAAAACCGCTGACGTGGTCATAAATCTAGTCATGTTATATGAAGTGTAATATCAGCTCTGATTATTCAGCGAAAATGAATCAACATATCTAGAAATTAAAATGACTTTTACTCCACAAGCTCATCACTCGCACAATGACAAAACTAGTTTAATGACCCATTTCTTTTCACACGCACGACTGTCATTTTACAGTGTGTTCTCTCTCTTGCTCTCTCGTTCTCTCTCTCTCTCTCTCTGTGTAAAGATGCTGTCAGACACTACACAGACTGCATGACAGGCTGCTGCCCTCTCAGGTGAGAGCTGTGTGTGTGTGTTAGTGTGTTTGTGTGTGAGTATGTGTGTGTGTATGTATGTGTTTGTGTGTGTGTGTTTGTGTGTATGTTTGTGTGTGTGAGTGTTTGTGTATGTGTCTTTGTGTGCGTTTGTGTCTGTGTGTGCTTGTGTGTGTGTATCTGTGTTTGTGTATGTGTGTGAGTGTGTGTTTATGTGTGTGTGTGTGTGTGTGTGTGTGTGTGTGTGTGTGTGTGTGTGTGTGTGTGTGTGTAAAATAAATTATTTTAGGCTACAAACTGGTAATTACAAGGGTATTATTATCTAAATTTGGTTTATGATGACATTTATAATATATATATATATATTAAAATAAATATTTTTGGCTTAATTTTTTAATGTTTCAATAAATTAATTCATTTTTCAAAATTGACTGGTAGAAGTAAAATCCATGCCGATACAATCACTGTTAATACTAGCCATGATGTGTGTGTCAGTTGATGAAAATTATTAATAATAATGACATTCTCTTTAATTTAATGGATTGTAAATTCAAATTCTGTAGAGAATGCATTTGCCATGCGTATAAAAGGAGTGTGTCGCTGTTGTAGAAATATGATAGTCAACAAGGACGCAGTTAATGCACAAAAGAATGTAAGTCCATATGTCTATTCTTTTAATTAATACATTCGGTTCATTTACACTACCAAATTCTTATGAATGTGCTGTCTTTGTTTATATCGCTGGTGCTTGAGGGAATGGATTATATATTAGGACACAGAGGCTGGAATAACCAGAAAAGATCCTCAGAATTAAATTGTACTTGGTCCAGCCTTATAATGCATTGCATGTATGATTTCGCCAAACCCACTTGCTCCTGGACTTCCAAAACTTCATGGCCATGCACTTATGACTGTCCCCAGTTATGTTGTATTTCTGTTCAATTTCTTCTAATAATCTAAGATACAGAATGTGCTCATATTGAAGATTCCCTGCATAATTAATCAGCACAGCTAAAAAAACAAAATTCTGATTCATTCTGGTCATTTACGTGTGATGATGGCAGTGTGTAAGTACTGTAGTCACACTAATCTCTGTGATACTGACACAGATAGTCTGTGTGTAAATCGATAGTAATCATAACAGATGTACGTGTAACAATTACTTTACAGCTATATGTCATGAAAACTAACTCCATCCGAATAAGTCTTCAGGCTTGTTGGAGCTACGTTTATTTTTTTCATCAGGGTTTTCAGTCCTTCCATGGAAACACTGACACTCTTGCATTCAAATCAGTGAGTTGATTGCCCTCATCCAGAATGCTTCACACGCTCAGTGATTTAAACTCAAATGTGAACGTGGGAATGAAATGTGTGTCTGAGTTGGAGCAGCCGCGTGCGCTCCATGTTCTGAGTGAGAGAGGAAATTGGTGAGCAATTATCTTCGTGAGATAGAGAGTGAAAGAGTGATATCACTGAGAGCTGCAGGGGCTTTTCAACGAAAGTGCCGTCAATGATCTTTTCCCCCACACTGAATAAAAAATTGGCTCCGAAATTTCACATTTGCAAAGCGAAGGGGAGAGAGTGCCTTTAGGAATGCAGCTAACAAAACCTTCTCGTCTAATATAGTATGAAATATGAAATACACCCGCCGCAGACTGAACGGGCTGTAAAAGCTGTAATATTCTCCACATCTCTGCTGCAGTACAAGAGAAGGTACAGCTACAGGACTTGTAAAAATCACTCTCTAAATTAAAACTCTGAGTATATTAACAGAGGAAATATAAATACATCATATTTTCAGGACACATCTGTGTGTTACTGTATTACAGTCTCTCTGAGTCTGATACAGAACTGTAAGATTTCTTCAAACTACATCCTGTCTGACCTGAGAAACACACAAGATGTCTTTTTCCGACTCAGTTACATTATATTACTACAAAACCCAAACAAATGTGTTCAGTCCTCGAACACATGTCAACTAGAATCAATTCAGAGGGACGGTGGAGTGAGACCATGAATGGTGTGTGGATATTGTAGTATATTTTAAGTTAATCAGGAGTAATCAATGAAAACATTGTTGATTTGTACCACAGTTATGTCTGACGGGCAAACATACAGTTTGCTGTGTGTGCATGAAGGCCTGTGGTCGTAATAGAATGTGTGCTCCATATATGTGTGACATTTGAAGGTATGTGCAAAAACAGGAATAGCATTACTTGGGGGGCTCTCATGACCGCTGGGAGAATTGATCTCTTCCAAAGGTCGTTCTGTTACTTCTTAATATGGTCAGACCAGAGTCAATGAAGAGCATGATAGATAATGCATGTTTAAAAAAGTGTAAGCCCCACCTTGTTTGAGGAGATGTATTTAAGTGAAACCAAACCCAGATATAGTTCAGTTGTTGCTGTGGTTTCACTGCAGGCAACTCGGCTTTATGGTATGATAATAAAGTCTATTCTTCTGAAATCAAAACCCCAAAGATGTTGAGTGACTACAATATCAGGGATCATTTCCACATTTGAGTCTGCTGTTTCCTCCTGTGCACCCTCATCTGACCTCTGACCTTCAGCTAACGGCTGTCACATTACTAGCATAAACTGAATTCAGTCAATCAAAGGTTAAAAACGCTGTACACACCTGCAGTTTTTCATGTCTCAGCGAGTACAGGAAGGGAATTGATTTACATTTATGCATTTGGCAGATGCTTTTATCCAAAGCGACTTACAGAGCACTTATTACAGGGACAATCCCCCTGGAGCAACCTGGAGCAACCTGGAGTTAAGTGCTCAAGGACACAATGGTGGTGGCTGTGGGGTTTGAACCAGTGTCCTTCTGATTACCAGATTACCAGTTATGTTCTTAGACCACTACACCACCACCACTCCACTTACACTAAGAATTGATCTTAGTGTAAGACCAGCTTAGACCAGCTTCAACTTCTGTGCTGGTCTAGTTGGTGGATCAACATAGCCAACCTGTTCATCAGCAAAACTTTGTATGTGAAACTGGTCGATCAACAAGTTTTTTTCTGATAAAAATGGTTTCTTGCTGGTTAGGCTAGTTACGAAGCCTGATGCTGGTGAGCAGGTGTGCGGGTCTTCTGTTGTGATGTGTTTCTAAAGCATCGGCACACTGTGCTAGCATTTCCCAGCCCCAACAGTGACACAAACACAATCCATATTAAACCTTATTAAAAGATTAATTTCAGGCCTGTTCAGTGAAGAGTGGCTTGCCGCTCCATTAGCATAAAGAGACACACACTAATAGGCTAATAATGACGCTAACACGCTTCTCTGGGGACTGTATGGAGGGAGGGATTTTTACAGTTAGCACATCACATTAGCCAGCATATTTGACTCTCTGTGTAGCCGCAGTAGCTGTCATCTCACAAAATAATGGCCATCAGCACTCTTTCTGCACGGGCTAACACAGTTTCTGCATAACATTTGAACGATCACTAACAGGAACTGAGTAAACTCACACAGTTAACAATAGGGTATATGATGATCAGCAGGGTCTCTCTCTCTGGGTCTTAGAACAGTCCGGTCCAGATCAGACATAGTTTGAATTAATGTATTTATTCACTGTGAAGTCACTTGATTGTTACCTGAATAAACCATACCTAACTTTGTTGGATTTATCTGAAAACAAGAATAAATATCTCATGCCGTTCTGCTTCTCAATTGTTTTTTCTTGTTTTAAGGATGGTTAGCTATTTTAACTGAAAAACAAAACCGAGTAGGAAAACATATTTACCATTTTTTTTTTTACAGAGGAGCTAGATAAGCACTTTTGTTTACTGAAGATAGAGACTATAATGCAACAAATACATGTTTTTGTTCTGTAATGTGAGACAATTAACATGTTTTATCGTGATACATTTGTCCACTGATAGTATCATTTACATTTACATTTATGCATTTGGCAGACGCTTTTATCCAAAGCAACTTACAGAGCCCTTATTACAGGGACAATCCCCCTGGAGCAACCTGGAGTTAAGTGCCTTACTCAAGGACACAATAGTGGTGGCTGTGGGGATCGAACCTACAACCTTCTGATTACCAGTTATGTGCTTTAGATCACTACACTATCATTTATTTGCATGCCCTGTCTGCATTGTTTTAGAACCAAAATGACTAAAGGAGTTATGCAAGTCAATTATGCAAAACTCTTGTCAAAGTTTACTTTCACTTTGGGAGTATAAATACTACTATGAAAAAACAGAAATAAAAGACATCTAATGTTTCTCAGTTCCCTGGCAAAGGTCAGTTTAGCTAACAAATCTGACTGTGTTACAATTTTGAAAGGCAACATATAATTTAAAAGAATACAAAAACATGAGCATCCATCATGAGAAAACCATCACTGCTTGCTAAACTAGCTTAATAAGCAAGACTTCCTTGGTCAGCCAACTTCACCAGAGAAAACAAGCTGGTTGACCAACTTAACCAGCTATGTTTTGCTTGTGAAAAGTATGGCTAAGCTCTTCCAGCAGCTAGACCAGAAGTAATCAGTAAAAAGCACCCCGGAACAGCACGGGACTTCACATCTTTGCTGGCTGGTCTTTTCATACGGGATTGTTATTATAGGCTGGTCTTTTCAGACGGGATTGTTACTGTATATTTGCACATAGATTTCAGAGTGTCATACCCTCCAGCCAACCCTTCAGCAGCCCTGTGGTGCTCTTCCGCCAGCCGTGTGTACTGCCGTACAGTGATGACAGATTCATATCACACACACCGTGGGCTCACGAGTGCAGGACCTTATAGAACGAGGCCATCTGTTGTGATTACGAGGACCCTGCAGCAGCGACTGTGTTGACTGAATCTTTGCCCTAATGAAATTACTGAGCTGAGTAATCTAGTCAGGCAGCCAGAGGGTCATCCACACCTCACCTCTCAGGACCCCTGTTTATCTTAATTTGGTTATGTCACCTGTCAGCGACAAGATGGCAGATACAGATGGTCACATATCCAATGTGCAGGAAACAGACAAAGTATAAAGGAAGACTTAGAACATTAGAGAGTTATGTTTCCTCCAGTATCAAATGTTTGGTAACACTTTTTATGAAGCCCATATTTATAATGCATTTGTAGTGACTCACAATACACCTTAATATAACTTTTAATAAATTATTGTAACCGCAATTATAATGCATTAAAATACTTACCTATTCATAGTTATACCATCATAGAGTATAATGTATTATAACACAAGCAATATCCAATTTTATCTGTATAAATAATAATGCAATATAGTTGTGATACAAGTAATAGGTATGGTTTAAGTATAGTGACAAAAGCAATGTCTTCTTATAAACATATATAAGATATTTTAGGTGGTTATAAGACAATACAAGTCATGCTAGAAGTTATATACATTACACATGCACAAAATACAAAATAACACACATTCAATGTAAATGTTGAGATTTTACAAAAAACACTTACTGATTGTAACCGCATTAGCTTTACTGGTGTGTATTCGTGTTTTTTTTATTTGAGAATTTTAATAGCTTTATTTTAATAAAGCTAACCTCACCCGTGAACTACCAAAATACAAACAACACATCACATGCCCCACCAGAGAAAGAAATATATTGGACCACTGCTCTGTCCCACGTGCAGCTTTAGTACTCGCTGATCAATGTCTGTCCTGACCTACAAGCAGAACCTAAAATCAGCTAAGCCTGTAGTAAAGACTGTAAAGAAGGACCAATGAAGCAGAGCTGGAACTACAAGCTGCACATGTGTTTGTAGCTTGCTAGCTTGCTTAGCATAGTTTATTCTTATTCTAATATGTTCATAGTTCTATCCTTAGACATTTTACCATGCGCTTCAGGATTTTCTCCTTTTCATCTGTGTGTATTTTACCACTTGACTACATCTCATGTCTCGACTGCAAGTTTTCTCCACTGAGTTATACACAGATTATTGCATCAATTTCAAACATCTGCTAATTAGGAACCACATCAATCTCAAACCCTCAACACTCAAGAACAACTACATGAGGGATTCATATGTGATAATTGTAAGGAATTAATCAGGCTGACAGAGAAGGTTAATGAATTAGAGACATGTATCCGAATGCAAGTGGAGGTCAGTGAGAAAGAGAAGCTTGTAGATACTGTTTCAGGTGCGGGTAGTACAGCGAGCAACAAACATAGATTTTCTAAAATTGTTATTCATGTCGGCACTAATGATGTCCGGCTTCGCCAGTCACTAAAGATAATGTTAAAGAGGTGTCGAACTTGTAAACTTGATGTCAGACACTGTAATATGCTCTGGTCGCCTCCCTGCTCATCGTGATGACAAGGTTTATAGTAGATTAGTGTCACTGAATGTCTGGATGTCTGAGTGGTGTCTGAAGAATAAAATAGGATTTATTGACAATTGGAAGAGTTTTTGGGGTAGACCTGACCTCCTAAAGAGAGACAGACTCCATCCCTCCAGGGAAGGTGCTCTCTAGTAATTTGGCTCATAGTCTTAATAATGATTGTATTTGACTAACTGGGGCAAAGGTCAGGAAGTAAACTGGTTAATCCAAACGTCTGCTAGTTGACGTCACACAGGTCACATAAACTACAACAAATAGAGTCTGTATCACCTAGATATCATGTAGAGTCTGTGTCTGTTCCATACTTATATATGTATATGAAAATTTTCAGTCAAGATTTAGGCCCCATCATTGTACAGAGACTGCACTTATCAGAGTTACAAATGACTTGCTCTTATCATCTGATCGTGGCTGCATTTCTCTTCTAGTGCTTTTAGATCTTAGTGCTGCATTCGACACGATAGATCACGACATTCTCTTGAATAGGCTGGAGAATTATGTTGGCATTTGTGGAGTTGCATTAGCATGGTTTAGGTCATATTTAGCAAACTGCTACCACTTTGTATGTGTAAATGAGGAATTGTCAAATCAAACAAAATGTAAGTATGGAGTGCCACAGGGATCAGTTTTAGGACCTCTGCTTTTCTCCTTGTATATGTTTCCCCTGGGAGATTTTATCAGGAATCATGAAATAATTTTCCACTGTTATGCCGACAATACCCAACTTTATATTTCTTCTAAGGCCTACAAAACAGAGGTCCTAATTATTGGACCAAAAACCTCTAAAAATAAGCAGCGAAAATATAATTTGACTCTTGATGGATGTACTGTTACATCATCTTCAACAGCGAAGAACTTAGGTGTTATATTTGATACCAATCTGTCCTTTGAAAATCTAATTACCCATGTTTGTAGAACAGCATTCTTCCACCTTAGAAATTTAGCAAAATTATGGCACATGCTCTCTGTTGCTGATGCAAAAAACTAATTCATGTGTTCAAGACCTCAAGACTAGATTATTGTAATGCATTACTGGGAGAATGTACAGCAAGTTCAATAAATACATTTCAATTGGTTAAAAATGCAGCTGCCGGAGTGCTGACTAGAACCAAGAAATATGATCATATTAGCCCCATTTTATCATCGTTACATTGGCTACCTGTTAAATGTCATTTTCATTTAAAAATTCTGTTAACTACGTGCAAAGCTTTAAATGGTCTGGCTCCACAGTACTTCTACCTTCTACCATGCTATATTCAATCACGTTCATTACAATCACAAAATTCTGGCCTGTTAATAGTTCCAAGAATATCAAAATCCACAAAAGGAGGAAGATCCTTTTCATATTTGGCTCCTAAACTGTGGAATGGTCTCCCAAACACTGTTCGAGATGCAGACACACTCCCTCAGTTTAAGTCTAGACTAAAGACTCATCTATTTAGCCAGACATACAGCTAATTTATCCTCCAACTCACAATTAGGCCGCTTTAGTTGGGTCTGCCGGAACCAGAAACATCTATCATGATCTATAACTCTGCAATAAATTTAATGGCAGCTATGCTAATATTATTCTATTAGCGGCATTCATATCCCGGTGTTAACAGAGCCGGCCAGATCCAGCACCGTTCCTGCTTGGTGTCGGACTCCACTGCTACATGTCTTAGTGATGACGACTAAATGCAGCCAGTGCCAGCCAGATATCACTTCAATCTTTTGACTTTACATTGACATTTATGCATTTGGCAGACGCTTTTATCCAAAGCGGCTTACAGTGCAATTATTACAGGGACAATCCCCCCAGAGCAACCTGGAGTTAAGTGCCTTGCACAATGGTGGTGGCTGTTGGGTTAGAACCTGTGACCTTCTGATTAACAGCCCTGTGCTTTAGCCACTACGCCACCACCACTCTCACTTTAGAGGATAAACTGATGCCAACTCCAACTGTAAGACATAGAATACTTAGTAATGCCACCGCCTGAACCTTGGATGTAGGATGGACCCCAGCTAACCTTTAAGAAATTACCTGCAGGTTGAACTGTGATGCACCTCATTAACATCAGTCTGCATCAACTTTGTCTACTGCTGGACTACACTTTTGAAATCGAATACATAGACTATCATTTAATTGCCAACAAAAGCCAACTAACAAAGAACAATACATCTATGTGCAGTTCTGCAGTTAATACAGGCTAAACTTCAAAGACATTAGTTGTTAAACTTAAAGTTAAATAAATGCTTAAAAAAGCTTACTTACATTTAAAACCATGACTTGTACTTCACACAAATAACTAATATTAACATTATATTCATGTTGTTTAGCCAGAGGGTAAACAGGGAGCCTGGTTATTTTTGTGTAACGATGCTGACGCTGGTAATGACAAAGACGATGAGGATGCACTTATGATCTGTGAGGAGGATCTTTCAGAAACAAAAGACTAGGAAAGCTTCAGGCCCAGATGGTGTTTCAACTGCCTGTCTGAAAGTCTGATCTCACCAACTGGCCCCCATCTTCACACAGATCTTCAATAAATCACTGGAGCAGTGTGAAGTTCCCTGCTGCTTCAAACGCTCCACCATCGCTCCCGAAGTTTGCGGATGACACCATTTTTATCGGCCTTATGTAAATTCACATATTTAAATCAGTAACTGTGCATACCCCTACCTTGCACTTACATTACCATTTGCACATGTATATATGCCATTCTGTTAAATGTCCTACAAATAATATGTCTATTTATACTCATACCTTGTTTTATATTCTGTGTCCAACTATAATGATCTGTGTGCAGTTGTTTCTCCTATCACCCAAAAAAGTCCTTGTGTACATGAGAACACTTGGCAATAAAGTTCATACTGATTCTAAGAAGGTTTGCAGAACATTTGAAAAGTTCTGTGATACACACACACACCACACACACACACACACACACACACACACACACACACACACACACACACACAGTAAATGTCCAGTGTAAATTTCATTTCAATTTTTTACACCACAAGTACCTAATCATTTCCAGGATTGTCTGTATGCAACAATCAGAGCCAGAAACCTTTCAATCAGGGAAATAGATCTGATTTGTTGGGGGAAATATTTCAGGTCCTCCACGCTTTGCTTCCCTTTTTGCCATTCTTCTTCCTTTGCTTTTTCTATTTCACTTTTTATTTTATTTTTTATAACTCTTTCCCTTCCCTTTTTACTTTTCCATGTTAAAACACACAGATCTTCTAACTCTCTGTCTCTGTGTGTTGAATGAGCGTTTGTACTGGATCCCACTGAGAGGGACACATTCATTAATTCTTCCCTGAAGAGAAAAAGAGCAGCAATTCAGTGAGAGACAAAGAGAAAATATAGTGATGTGAGTTGTGCTTCTACCCGCAGCACTTTGAGTCACATTTAGGTCTGATGAGTCGCCATACATCCACTCTCCACAACAGGGTACAAATTATGGGGGATTTAGGTGGATCTGATCCAAACCCCCCAGGACATAGGAGCAAGATGTTTTCGTGGTCTTAAAAAGTGCTCTTACTAAAAAGATTTAATTCTGAATATAAGGATATATTTTGATAGCTCTGTTTGAGTTTAAGTTTTAATTTCAGCCACCCCTAAATTATATTGCCTGAGCGGGTCAGGTAAATGCACTAAAAAACATGCATTCATTAAGTGCATGGAGATGAAACAAACTATAGGCTAACCCTAAACGAAAACATTTTCAGAATAATAATAAAATATATATAAAAAAAAAACATTATTTAATTCAGATATAGATCGATTACCCAAATATGCATGTCCAAAGATGTCTCAAAGGGAGATTTTGTCCCATTTTTTTTTCTTTTCAGATTTAGATGACACACTGCTCGGATGAAAGGCGATCACCTCAAGGCATTGTTTGTTCAGTAGACTGACAATCATTTAATGAGCTTTAAAATCCAACATGAAACACACACACGCACACACACACACACACACATTTTATCCAGGCATCTAAATGAGGACATAATAATGTTTTATATTAATATGTATAATGTCTACAGATGATCCCAAATCATAAAAAAATTAAAATGCATCTGGAGACATTTTCAGAAATTTAGTCCCCAAACCAAAAGCTAGATCAGAAACACACCAAACACAAAAAACAAGAAATCCAAGGAATCATGTTGAGAATCTCATGTGGCAAAAGCAGGATCTTTTTAGTTGTGTGTGTCACAGAGATTTAGGGGATCTCTTCAGTTCATGCAGACATTTGATAGAGACAATGAAGACACATCCAGTCCAGCTAATGAAAAACAAGAATCGATAGCAAGGGATTTATGTGGAGAAAATAAAATGTCTCTTTGTTGCTCCGATGGAGGGAATGTGTCTCTTAGAGTTCGACTCTAATGGAGCCATTTTGGGAGACACTAACACACCACTGAGCCTAGAAATACCTTGTTTGTGTGTGTCCTCACAAGAAATGAAGAAAGAGACAGAGACAGCACGATTTGAATCTCTTGAGCGTTTGTGTGTGTGCTTGTGAGAATGGAAGAAAGGAAGGGAAAAACTAGAAAGAGACAGCTAACTAACCAATTCTATAAAGTTATTGATTTTTTATCAATTTCTTATTGATTCATATACATATAACAAATAAAAAACAAAACATATATACATTGAATCAACATTTACCATTAAGCCACCACCCCATACCCCTCCACCTCCTCAATAACCAATCCCACCCTGATCCCAATGAACACTGAAAAAAAAACTGAAAAAAAGAAAACAAATAATAAATATAATAATAATAATAATATATAATTAAAACTAAACATCTGTCTCCATAGCCCCTCCATGAGAGTCCCTCAAAAACACGAATTAATTGCCCCACTTCCTATCAAACAAATACTGAACCCACAGCCTTCTGCTTGGCATCTCCTCAAAAGCAGCCACCCTCCACATCTCTGCACACCACTCCGTAAATAAGGGTGCTCATTCCGACGTCCATCCCCTCCTTCCAATCATAATACTGGTCAGAATGGGTTTATCCCCCAAATTTATGACTACCCCATCACCCAAAACACAGTCTTGAAATTTGAGCGCCAAAAACATCACATATAAAACTCTTGGATCTAAACACACACCCAAAAAACATGGGTTGTGTCTCCATCTTCTGTTTGGCATCACCAGCAGGTGGAGGTGCCTTTAAGACCAAGCCTATACAATATAGAATTTATTAGAATCTGTGTCAAATCATGAATTGCATAAGGTGAACCCTTGCATCTCTAGATACAGACTTGCCTTTTTTTTTTAAATCCTAGACCACACTCCCTCCTCCAATACCAAGTTTAAATCTTTCTCCCATAATCTCTTGAGAGAAGTTGAAGCTCCATCCCCCAGACACTGAAATAACAGGGAGTAATACTGTTAGGGTTACCTTGTCTTGTTTTACCGTTGCCCCTTTGGTTTCCATTTTTGTCCCTTTTGTTTTCCGTAGTTTTCACTTTTGTCCCTTGTTTAGCTCCACTGTCTCACTAGTCTATTGTTTAAAAGAACTACACTTCCCAGTATCCACCTGTCATCATCACTGCCATTTTGTTCATTGTTCTCACCTGTGTATCATTTGTAATCATACTGTCCTTGTGTATTTATATCCTGGTTTTTGGTTCAGTCCTTGTCTTTCGTTGAATGTTGTTAGCCCGGTGTGTGTTCCCTGCCTGTGTTTTCGGTGTTGTGTTTATTTTCCCCATTGAGGGTTTTCCTTTGTGTTTTTGTGTTTGTAATAATAAAGTAAGCTGCACTTAGATCCGCTCTCCTCGTCTGCCTTCGCTGTCTGCATTCGTAACAGAACGAAAGACCACAAATGGATCTAGCAGCTTACCTCATGGAACTGACCCAGGCGGAGTTGACCATCCGCGAGTTCTCCCACTTCTTTTCCGCTGTTGCCCTCCACACCGGCTTCGACGACGCATCCCTAAAGACCATATACCAGCTCGGGCTACCAACATACCAGCTGAGGGAATTGCCGAACTCCGGAGACCTCACGTGGAGGGAATATGTGAGTTTAGTCTTGGGAGAACTCGCTGCCGGGGAACCACCTCTCTCGATCCCGGTTTCTGCCTCTGGGCTTTCCGTGCCTGCCACGGCCAACGAGCCAGCGTTGCCAGCTTCGTCCGCCCGGCGGAGGAGGAGAAGAGGAAAGGATTCTGCTCCCCAGCCCATGCCTGCCACGGCCAGCGAGCCAGAGCCCACGCCTGCCACGGCCAGCGCCTGTAGCCTCCGACGTCAGTGAGCCAGCGCCTGTAGCCTCCGACGTCAGTGAGCCAATGCCTGTGGTCTTGTCCGTCCCAGCGCCAGTAGCCATGACCGTCCAAGAGCCAGCGCCAGTAGCCATGACCGTCCAAGAGCCAGCACCAGTAGCCATGACCGTCCAAAAGCCAGCGCCAGTGGTCGTGTCTGTCCAAGAGTCAGCTCCTCCCGAGCCTCCCGAGCTTTCCAGGGCTCCGCCTCCCGAGCTTTCCAGAGCTCCACCTCCCGAGCTTTCCAGAGCTCCGCCTCCCGAGCTTTCCAGAGCTCCGCCTTCCGAGCTTTCCAGAGCTCCGCCTTCCGAGCTTTCCAGAGCTTCCCCTCTCGAGCCTCCCAGGGCTCCGCCCCTCCAGCCTCTCGAGCCTCCCAGGGCTCCGCCTCTCAAGCCTCTCGAGCCTTCCAGGGCTCCGCCTCTCGAGCTTCCCGTGCCTCCCAGGGCTCTGCCTCTCAAGCCTCTCGAGCCTTTCAGAACTCCGCCTCTCGAGCCTTCCAGGGCTCCGCCTCTCAAGTCTCTCGAGCCTCCCAGGACTCCGCCCCTCAAGTCACTCGAGTCGTCTAGGGCTCCGCCCCTCAAGCCTCTCGAGCCTTCCAGGGCTCTGCCTCCCAAGCCTCTCGAGCCTTCCAGGGCTCCGCCTCCAGAGCCTCTCGAGTCTTCCACGGCCCTTCTCCCCGAGGCTCCTACGGCTCCACCTCCAGAGCCTCCTACGGCTCTGCCTCCCAAGCCTCCTACGGCTCTGCTCCCAGAGACTCCAGAGCTTTCTAGGGCTCTGCCTCTCGAGCCTTCTAGGGCTCCGCCTCCAGAACCTCTCGAGCCTCCTACGGCTCCGCCCCAGAGCCTCCCGAGCCTCCTATGGCTCCGCCTCCCGAGCCTTCCTCGGCTCCGCCTCCCGAGCCTTCCTCGTCTCCGCCTCCTGAGCCTTCCTCGGCTCCGCCTCCTGAGCCTTCCTCAGTCCTGCCTGCCCACTGTGCCCCCCTGGACCTCTTGTCTGCCCCTCGTTGCCCCCTGGACTGCCTGTCTGCCCCTCGTTGCCCCCTGGACTGCCTGTCTGCCCCTCGTTGCCCCCTGGACTGTCTGTCTGCCCCTCGTTGCCCCCTGGACTGCCTGTTTGCCCTTCATTGCCCCCCTTGGTCTGTCTGCCCACCACAAGCTTCCCCCCCAGTCAATGGACATTTGTTCTTCCTGTTTTTTGTTTTGTTACTGTTGATCGTCTGGAATCCGATCCTTGAGGGGGGGGGCTATGTTAGGGTTACCTTGTCTTGTTTTACCATTGCCCCTTTGGTTTCTATTTTTGTCCCTTTTGGTTTCCGTAGTTTTCACTTTTGTCCCTTGTTTAGCTCCACTGTCTCACTAGTCTATTGTTTAAAAGAACTACACTTCCCAGTATCCACCTGTCATCATCACTGCCATTTTGTTCATTGTTCTCACCTGTGTATCATTTGTAATCATCCTGTCCGTGTGTGTGTGTGTGTGTGTGTGTGTGTGTGTGTGTGTGTGTGTGTGTGTGTGTGTGTGTGTGTGTGTGTGTGTGTGTGTGTGTGTGTGTGTGTGTGTGTGTGTGTGTGGTTCGTGAAGCCTTCGATGGCTGTACTGGAGGAATTTCCATCTGGTACAGATATAATGGGAGGTTGATCGATGCCCGGGTGCGGTCAAGGGATGGCTCCCTGTTGGTCAACCACATTATGTATGCTGATGATCTGGTGATTGCTGCTCACTCAGAGGAGGAGTTGGAGGCGCTGCTGATGAACCTGGAGCTTGCCACTAAGAGATGGGGCCTGACCATCAGCCCAACCAAAACTAAGCACCTTCCTGGGTATTATGTACCAACGGACACTACACCCCCACAACTCCCAATTGGTGATGGGGCAGTTGTGGAGAGAGTGGAGTGTTTTCCATACCTGGGAAGTGTGCTTATGACCAGCTCGGTTTGACAGCAGAGGTCTCACTCGAATCAGTCGAGCGGCATTATCTTTTCATCAGCTGCGTAATGCTGTGTGGAAGCTACCCGGTTTGTCGCTCCGCACAAAGCTTCAAGTATTCTCGGCCACGGTCATTCCCTCCCTTCTCTATGCTTGCGAAACGTGGACCCCCCTAATGGAACATCATCGCCGGCTAGAAACATTTAGGCTGGCCTGCCTAAGATCCATCCTGGGTTTAACCAGGCTGGATTGTGTGAGGAGCTCACAAGTCTTTGAAAGATGTGGACAAAGTACCATCGGTGAGCTCCTCCGGCAGGCAAGGTTGCGTTGGCTGGGTCATGTAGCCCGCATGCCCGGCCACCGCATGCCTAAACAGTTATTGTTTGGCCGGATAGAGGGGCTAAGCGGAGCGGCACGGGCTGGAGAGGAGATGGAGTGATGTGGTACAGGAGGATCTGGAGCTGAGTGGACTTGCCGACGACTGGTACCAGCAGTGTCAAGATCGGCCTCTTTGGAGGAGGCTTGTGAAGGATGCTGCTGGCCAGTTGGAGGCAGTCGCCCTCCAACAACAACGGAGGGCAGAGGAGCGACGCTCACAACAACGAGCAGAGCGCAGGGTGGCTAAAGCACAGCAAGTTGGCACAGTAGGGGCCACAGGTGGTGCATCAACCAGTCATCTCAGTCATTCGACCCATGTCACCGGTTGAATCTGTCCCGTGACCTCCTGCCAGCGGGCGTTCGACACTTCACGTGGCCTTAACGTGCACATAGCCTGGCACAAGCGTTGTGGTGACGTCACCGCCACTTAGTGGCGAATGGCGGTTGTTTGTTTGTTTGTTGTGTGTGTGTGTGTGTGTGTGTGTTCTGCCTGTGTTTTCGGTGTTGTTTATGTTCCCCATTGAGGGTTTTCCTTTGTGTTTTTGTGTTTGTAATAATAAAGTAAGCTGCACTTAGATCCGCTCTCCTCGTCTGCCTTCGCTGTCTGCATTCGTAACAAATACACTGATGCCTCATGACCTTAGCAGTGATCAACTCTCCCAGAGTATCTGCCACTAGGGGGGGGGGGGGGGGTGTAGCACTCCCAGAAACAATATAGAGCAGGTGGTGCAGCTGCAAATAACAATAGAACTGAGATCTGGGAATCCCAAAATGTTGAAACAAATTTTCAAAAGATCTCAACACTCCACTCTCATATTTGTCACCAAGTGTAGTAACCCCCCCTCTCAATCCACTTTGACCAGCAGAAAGGGGACATATTAATACATAATTTAGGTTTCAGCCATATGCTTGAGGCAACATTTAAATAAATTTTAGAATGAAACACTGGACACTTTTGTCCATACCGAGTGCAAATGCGAGACAACTGGGGGTAACTTAACTTCTCAGATTAGTTTGATAGAAAGGCTTTGCAATGGCAAAATATTTGCATGAACTTCTTGTTCAGTACAGAACCAGGGAGGGTCTCTGTCAGGTGTAAGCGACCAATGCGCCAAGTGTCTGAGATCAATTGCATAATAATAAAAATAAATATTGGGTAGGCCTAGCCCACCTTTGTCCTTCGACCTCTGTAACTTGTTAAAATTGAATCAAGGATGCTTTACATTCCAAATGAAGGACTTCGCTATGCTATCAAATTGCTTTAAATAAGTGAGGGGGACATCTATAGAGAGAGATTGTAACAGGTAGTTAAATTTTGGAATACAATTCATTTTAATAACATTAACCTTCCCAATCATAGATAAATGTAATGAAGCCCACCTGTCTACATCGCTCGAAAACCTTATTTTATTAAGGGGTCAAAATTAACAATCAAATTTCCTGGGAATAAAATGCCCAAATACTTAATGTCCTGTTTGGGCCAGCTGGAAAGTTGTTACTGGGCAATATGCTGTCAGAGACAAAGCTTCAGATTTAGACCAATCTGTGGAGGCAAGGCATAGATCTAATGGGGTCGGAAACTAATAATAAATTTAATCTGCGTAAAGCAGAAGCTTATGCGCCACACCTCCTGCCATCACCCCTGGAAAATCATCCTCCTTTCTTATTGCAGTAGCTAATGGTTCCAGGGCAAGAACAATAATGGGGAAAGAGGGCAACCCTGCCAATGCCCCTATCCAGAGTAAAATAATCTGAAATGAATCCATTTGTTTGCCACCATGTGTCTATAAAGTAACTTAATCCATCCAATAGAAGTATCCCAAACCCGTATACTTCCAAAATCTTAAAAAGATAATCCCATTCTACCATTTCAAATGCCTTTTTGGCATGAAGTGAGATGGAAGTGACCAGAGTCTGATCATTCGCCACTGACCACATGATACTGATGAGACGCCTAATGTTATCAGAAAAAACCCCACCTGATCTATATGTATAAGAGATGTAATAACTTTACTTAATCGGTTAGCCAGAATTTTTTACAATATTTTTTACATCTAGATGAATCAGGGAAATTGGACGGTAACTCTTTCACTTTATTGTATCTTTGTTCTTTTTAAGAATCAGACTGATCCGGGCATGTCATGGTTGGGGTAAGCTTTCCATTTATTAATGATTCTGTATAAACTTCTAACAAACGTGGAGCCATTTCTGTAGCATATAATCTAAAAATTCAGCAGCAAACCCATCTACTTAATTACCTTACCAAGCTCCTACAAGGTAATCTCAGTATCAAGAGAATTTTTTTTGCTCATTCGTCAGTTTAGGGAGCTCTAATGGTTCCACAACATTTTTAATATCTCCATCAGTAGACAAAGACGTGGAGCTATAGTGATCAAGATAGAACTCCTTAAAAGTATTATTAATATTAATGGCCGAGTCAAAGATTCTCTCTGATTTATATATCTAGCCAGATGTTTTCCTGCAATGTCCCCCGACTGAAAGTATAACTGTCTTGCCCTGAATAGCCAAAACTCCATCTTCCGCAACAAAATAGTGATATATCTGTATTTCAATCGGGTTAATTCTCTGAGGCCATCAGAAAAAATGTATAGTCCCTACCAGATGGGTTCAAAGTCTCCAAATATCTGTAAGACCAAGATCTTTAAACATTCTGTGAAGTATTAATGTTGCCCTAGAGGGCTTACACACTTTTGCTTCACAATGATCAAGGAATGAGTGCATCAAAAAATGTAAGTCTCCTCTCAATATTGTGCCAGCGGCTTGTAACATTCCTTCAAGATTTATAAAAAAGCCCTGATCATCAGCATTAGGTGTGTAAATATTAGCCCAAATCTACTTTTGCCCATTAATTTTAGCTAAAACAATAACGACTCTTCCAAATACATAATTAATCGGTTGAAGAAATTTTAATTGTAGATGTTTACTTATCACTGTAATGACTTCCCTGCTCTTACTTGAACCAGCAGTAAAGAAAACATGTCCACCCCATATTTCCACAAAATGTTCAGCTTCCTGAAGGGAAAGATGCGTTTCTTGAAGAAACACGATATCATATTTCTTACACTAAGAAAGGAAATAACGTTCCTTTTTTTTTATAGGTTGCTCCTACCCATTCACATTCCATGTGGAGAAAGATAATCCACTCATATTAACATTTGACAATTTCATATAATAGAAAAACAAAATAAATTGTGTGTCAATTATTTTTTTTATAAAGACCACATTTCAGCATAAGTGCAACAATCAAACCCTGAACACCCCCCCCCCCCAAAAAAAATAAACTGAAAAAAGAAAAACCTGCGCATTTACCCTGCGCACGACAGTGCCAACCAGCGTCAATCCCTCTTAACTCAAAACGTCCATGTACGCCTCTGAGAGTCCCCGCGACCACTTTGCCATCGGATTGCTCAATTTTGCCTCACAAATTTGTAAAATTACTTTGTAAAACAAACCCAGCCAATAGCCAGAGTAAACGCAAAGAATGTTTAGATAAATTCACAGAACTTCTTGAAACCGTCTTGAAAGTGTTTTCCTCCACAAAACAAATTCCAGCCGATATAAAGCCGTTCAGTGTCCTCAGACAGTCAAAAGAAGGCTTAGTGAGCCTGCTGTCCATGAATGTAGCAGATGACGTCATCATTCCAATGTCCCGCTGAAATACTACACAAATCAAACTCCAGCCAACAGGAGCCACAAGCACAAGGAACAAACAGATCCATCCAGAAGCATCCAGTGTTATTCAACAAAACAAGCTCCAGCTGCCATGCAGAACCCACACAAAAAGATACAAAACATGCATCCCTCGGATGTTCAAGAATGTATTGAGCGAGTCAAGTTCAATCGGAGGATGCATGAAAAAATACACCATGATTTTTCAGTCCGTCAGCTTTATAAAAGACAACCTTTGTGTAGGCATGTAGAAATTTTGTGGTCATCCATTCTCAGTCCATTCTCAATCTAGCCGAAAACTTCAGTGTAAAAGCAATCTTCCATCAATAAAAAGTCTCTTCGAGTTTCATTCCACAAAACAAACTGCAGCCGCTAGGCAGAACCAACACGAACAGAAACAAAAATGCCACCCAGCTTCAATGAGTCGATCCACTCACAATGGAAACACCCAATGATTACTCACCCATTGTTTTTATGAATGACAATAATTGCTTTGGACACAAAAATACCTTGCAAACGTCTTTGGTGTCTGTTCTCAGTTTGGCCAGAAACATCAGTGCAAAAGCAATCTTCCATTGATGTAAGAGTTTCTTACATTCCTTCAACCGATCGTGATTCTCTTATTCGCAAAATCGCAAAAATCATAATCAGGAATTCCAACAATTCTGACTTTATACCTACGGCTCCGATTCTCAAAATTTTCAAGCTTTTATCCCTCTGGGGTCTGAGGGTATTTTGGGCCCTGGAGAAGTTTTGACATGCCTTGACATTTGTGCTTTTTTCAGTTGCTTAAAAACATATTAATGGCTAACGTCTGATAACACTGTATTCAGCACAAACTGAGCTAGAATAATATGTGAGCAACATGTGTGTACATGTTTGTATTTTTGAGAAAATAATGTTTATGCATGGTTTTTGAAAAAACAAAAATTTTAAGTCATTGTCACAAATAAGGCCATATAACACATTTGTCCACAAGACTTTTGAGAACTGGATCTTGTAGCTCTAGAGTATTTGCTACAAAATGATGTGAAAACCATCCTGATCACTCATTAATACAAAACAATATAGTAATTTAACTTTTATATTACACTTTTAGTGTTAGAATTGTCATATGTGAGGAGGCATGAACTATCATGAGTACTGATTGTAATTCACACCTGAAGAGACAAAAGACCCCTCCCCTGGGTCTATCAATGAGGGATAGAGAATGAATGTGAGGAGACTTAATGATCCAAATCAAGTTTATGTTAAAAGAAGTAATCTGACTATACATTTTCTTTACATAAAGACTTTACTTAATTTTATACCTACACTACCGTATAAAAGTTTTAGAAAAAGTCTCATCTGCTCACCAAAACTGCATTTATTTGATCCAAAATACAGTAAAAACATTGTGTGAACTCTTTTTACAATTTAAAATAACAGTTTTCTTTTTGAATATATTGTAAAATGCAAATTGTGGTCAAAGCTGAATTTTTAGCATCATTACGGCAGTCTTCAGTGTCACATGATCCTTCAGAAATCATTATAATATGCTGATTTTCTAATATGGGCATATTTAAAGTGCATTTTACTCATTTACACCTGAACACATATGTGCAAGCACAAGCTTTGTTGATGATAATGAGACCGCATAAACACTAGATAAAATATATTCTAAACATTCATATAATTTTATATCATATTGCATATCATATTTATATCATACAGCATACAATGTAAATACCTGCTTCAGACGAAACAGCATTTAAATGTAACTAAAACTTGCTTATTAGGACATATTTCAAATGTCAATACTCTGAATCCTGGCTGGCAAGTCTGGAAACAGTCCCACTAGTAAAATATGAACATGTTTATATAAAATAGCAGGTCAACTAATGAAAACTAAATGACTTACTCATCTGAAATTGTATCCTTGGCTGGATCAAGTCATTCTTCAAAATACAAACGTTCATCGGTGTCTCGGTCTTCTTCTGAGGAAAATATTAACTCTTCCTTACTATCCTGGAGTTTTCTCACCTGTGTATCATTACAAACGCGCAGTAAAATGAATGAATTGTTTACATCAAACCTCACTGTCGGGGGCATTTAGAATTTGCATTGATCGTCTCAGCACATTAGCGTATGAATGGCGCCCTCTGCTGGTGGGTTTGATCACATTAGGGATAATTAGCTGAGCCATGTGAAACTGTACATCGCTTTGTTTCATACAGAGTACATTGCAGGAGAATATTTGTTTTAAATTTAAAATGTTTTATGTAAAAGTAGACATTTTAAGCTTTCTTTTGACATAAGTTTCATGTTTGTGTGATAAGTATTCTCAGAGTTTCAGTTCATTTTTATGACGCGTTTCAGAAATATGCTTGTGAACACAGAGACCGCTGAAAGCTCACCCTTTTTATTTTCTTTATTTTACAAAAGCACAAGGTTTTGTTGTTATTGTGAGTGTACACAAATAAAAGTAGACCCTTTATAGGCTCTAATTATTTTTATTATTTTAAGTTGTTTCCGCTGTAATGACGAAAATATCCAGCAGGACGCACCAACCCGTCCGTCGACCCCAGAGGGTTAAAGAATAATTTCCAAATCAACTTTGGTCACAGGCAGATTAGCGGATAATTCTCTCTCCGATGACTCCAGATAATCGATTCGTTTTTCAACATCTGCCACTCTTGTAACTAACTCAGAGAATTTTGTTTCCATGGTCATCATCAATTGACGTATTACAGCAAGATCCTCCAAGTCAGCAACAACCTTCGTCAGCATCACAAACATGTTGGACAATTGACGCTGGATTTGTCCGGCCGCACCATCCAACTTGAGTCCCCGGTCCACAGGCCTGTCAGTGGTCTCATCTGAACACATAAGTGTCTTTTAATGTCTCCAGGGACCGAGGATTTTGACTTCTTGGCCATGTTTAGCTGAAAGCGCAAATGTATCACTGGATACAAATTTCACCAGATTATGGCATGAAAATAATAAAAAATTAGCAAAGTTCACAGAGCTGACTCTCACACCTCTGCTTATCGCATGGCGTTACGTGACTCCTAGGATTTTGGTGAAAGGTCAAGTACTACAGGAAGTGTGGGGTGAAAGGTCAAGTGCTACAGGAAGTGTGGGGTGAAAGGTCACCTGAGTATCTGGACAAACGGACCGCTAGAATAACAAGGATTTGCAAAGCTGTCATTGCTGCATGTGGAGGATTTTTTGATGAGAACTCTTTGAAGTAGTTTTTTTTCAAATTGTAATAGTAAGTTTTCTCATTATTAATGTCATGACTATACACTGTGATCAGTTGAATGCCACTTTGGTGAATAAAAGTACAATTTCTTTCCAGAAGAGCAAAATCTGTACATTATGCCAAACTTTTGGCTGCCAGTATATATACAGTGAGGAAAATAAGTATTTGAACACCCTGCTATTTTGCAAGTTCTCCCACTTGGAAATCATGGAGGGGTCTGAAATTGCCATCGTAGGTGTATGTCCACTGTGAGAGACATAATATAAAAAAAAAAATCCAGAAATCACAATGTATGATTTTTTAACTATTTATTTGTATGATACAGCTGCAAATAAGTATTTGAACACCTGTCTATCAGCTAGAATTCTGACCCTCAAAGACCTGTTAGTCTGCCTTTAAAATGTCCACCTCCACTCCATTTATTATCCTAAATTAGATGCACCTGTTTGAGGTCGTTAGCTGCATAAAGACACCTGTCCACCCCATACAATCAGTAAGAATCCAACTACTAACATGTCCAAGACCAAAGAGCTGTCCAAAGACACTAGAGACAAAATTGTACACCTCCACGAGGCTGGAAAGGGCTACTGGGAAATCGCCAAGCAGCTTGGTGAAAAAAGGTCCACTGTTGGAGCAATCATTAGAAAATGGAAGAAGCTAAACATGACTGTCAATCTCCCTCGGACTGGGGCTCCATGCAAGATCTCACCTCGTGTGGTCTCAATGATCCTAAGAAAGGTGAGAAATCAGCCCAGAACTACACGGGAGGAGCTGGTCAATGACCTGAAAAGAGCTGGGACCACCGCTTCCAAGGTTACTGTTGGTAATACACTAAGACGTCATGGTTTGAAATCATGCATGGCACGGAAGGTTCCCCTGCTTAAACCAGCACATGTCAAGGCCCGTCTTAAGTTTGCCAATGACCATTTGGATGATCCAGAGGAGTCATGAGAGAAAGTCATGTGGTCAGATGAGACCAAAATAGAACTTTTTGGTCATAATTCCACTAACCGTGTTTGGAGGAAGAAGAATGATGAGTACCATCCCAAGAACACCATCCCTACTGTGAAGCATGGGGGTGGTAGCATCATGCTTTGGGGGTGTTTTTCTGCACATGGGACAGGGCTGACTGCACTGTATTAAGGAGAGGATGACTGGGGCCATGTATTGCGAGATTTTGGGGAACAACCTCCTTCCCTCAGTTAGAGCATTGAAGATGGGTCGAGGCTGGGTCTTCCAACATGACAATGACCCGAAGCACACAGCCAGGATAACAAAGGAGTGGCTCTGTAAGAAGCATATCAAGGTTCTGGCGTGGCCTAGCCAGTCTCCAGACCTAAACCCAATAGAGAATCTTTGGAGGGAGCTCAAACTCCGTGTTTCTCAGCGACAGCCCAGAAACCTGACTGATCTATAGAAGATCTGTGTGGAGGAGTGGGCCAAAATCCCTCCTGCAGTGTGTGCAAACCTGGTGAAAAACTACAGGAAACGTTTGACCTCTGTAATTGCAAACAAAGGCTACTGTACCAAATATTAACATTGATTTTCTCAGGTGTTCAAATACTTATTTGCAGCTGTATCATACAAATAAATAGTTAAAAAATCATACATTGTGATTTCTGGATTTTTTTTTTTAGATTATGTCTCTCACAGTGGACATGCACCTACGATGACAGTTTCATACCCCTCCATGATTTCTAAGTGGGAGAACTTGCAAAATAGCAGGGTGTTCAAATACTTATTTTCCTCACTGTATATGTGTGTGTGTGTATGTGTGTGTGTGTGTGTGTGTGTGTGTGTGTGTGTGAGTGAGTGAGTGTGAGTGTGTGTTTGTGTGTGTGTACGTGTTTGTGTGTGTGTATGTATTTGTTTATAAAAAACATATAATTCAACATTTCAGACAAAATAAAAACTAATTATGGCAATTAAAATGAAAAGGTACAAATATGAAATATTAAAATTAATTAAAAGAAATGTAGAGTAAACAAAATAGATCATGAATAAAAAACTAGATCAATCAAATGCTAGTTTAAAAAGATATCTCTTCAGATGCTTTAAATGCTTAAAAATGTAAATGCTTGGTGCTTGTCTGATTTCAATTGGTAAAGTATTCCAGATTTTTGCTGCATAATGGCTAAAAGCAGCAACACCAGATCTCTCAAGATTTACATTACAGTATGTAAGAAATTCTGCATTGGAAGACATCAAACTGCGATTTGAAACATAATTTGATAAACAGTCAGAAATGTATGACGTTGCCAAGGCATTAAGTGCTTAAAAAACATTAAAAGGACCTTTTCTGTACTTAAAGGGTAACCAATGTAAATGAGCTAAAACTGGTGTAATGTGGTCTCTCTTCCTGGATCTTGTACACAGCATTCTGCACCAGTTGCAGTCTATCTATACAACTCTTAGGTAAACCAGTATAAAGTGCATTACAATAATTGATGCAAGAAAAAATAAAAGCATGAATAAATTTTTTTGCATCAAGTGAAACAAAGGGTTGAATTTGTGCAATATTTCTAAGATGACAAAAACAGGTCTTAGTAACTATTTATATGAGACTAATGGAGTGGCGGTGGTGTAGTGGGCTAAAGCACAGAACTTGTAATCAGAAGGTTGCTGGTTCAATCCCCACAGTCACCACCATTGTGTCCTTGAGCAAGGCACTTAACTCCAGGTTGCTTTGGATAAAATTGTCTGCCAAATGTATAAATGTAAAAGTAATAATTCAGATCAGAATCTAGAATGACACCAATGTTCTTCACCTCTTCTTTGACAGCAAAGCCTCATGCAGTTTCAGTTCTTTCCCACTCATGTTTTGAGACAGTAATAAGAATATCTGTTTCATGCTCATTTACATTTAAAATGTTTGTGTTTATCCATAATAGGATGTTGGACAAACAGGTTCTCAAGTCTGTTAAGCGGAGCACTGTGATCAACATTGCTGAAACCTGCACTTAATGTCCAAAAGGACTGAAGCGTTCCTCTTATCAGTATTCAGTCTAAGATCATTCACTACTTTTAACAATGCCGTTTCAGAGCAATGGCTGTTTCTGAAGCCTGACTGATATTTCTCACGCAAATTGTGTTCATCTAAAAACTGATTGAGCTGTTTAAAAAACTTTTTTTGCTTAAAAACTTTACATTTGATATTGGTCAAATATTATTGAGAACTGTAGAATCTAGGTTGCTTTTCTTAAGTAGTGGTTGAACAACAGCACATTAAAGGGCATTTGTTATTTTACCAGTTTCTAATGAGCAATTTACAATATCAAGAACATCATCAATCAGGCAGTCTGCGACTTCTTTAAAACACGTTGTGGGAATAGTGTCAAGAGAGCACGCAGATCATTTCGACTGTGATAGTATTTGCAAAAGCTGCTCTTTAGTAATTGTCCTGAAGATGTTCATTTGTTCATTTGTGGTGGATTTTCTTTTTCTCTGTATGATCTGATTTGAGCTATTTTCTGATGCAAAAATAAAGTAAATTCATCACACTTTGATACGGAGGACTGAAGTAAACTATCAAAGGTGTGATGATTTAAAAGGAGATCTATAGTAGAAAAAAGCACTCTGGTATTGTTACTTAATAACCTTGGAATAAAACGACTGCCGTTCAGGACGTACAGCATTGGTGTATTCCCGAAAGCGATTCAGTAAATTTGGGGGTGAACAGTTAATTTAGTTTCCGCCAGAGACGCTCCGCTCTGCAGAATTCTCATTCACATGTGCGCTCATTTCTCCAAAGCATTTCTTTAGTAAAACATTTCTTTTTTATTTTCACTTATAGCATCTAGACTTCGTTTAATCAAAATATTGAATCTATTACCTTTTCCATGTACTGTAAGAATTTCATTGTATATTGACTGATCTTGAACCATGTATTAAGATAACATTTCTTAATGATGCTCTCTGTGGGGGCCTTTACTTTATCAGTTAAAATGTAAACAATAAGCAGTAATTATCTGAGACTGAGAAGTCTGTTGTATTATTTACAACAATAAGATCTTTCGTATGTCCTAGTTTGTGAGTTGCTCCACTGACATGTTGAATAAAATCAATCGAGTTTAAAAGTTGTAAAAATGTTGCTGCTTTGCGATCATCAACATGAATATTAAAATCACCAAGAATAAGAATCTTGTCATAATTTGTGATGAATGCAAGTGGTCAAAAGAGATGACCAGGTGTAACGGTGAAGTGTCTCACTTGTACACTTGTGATCGGATCACCCAAAACGCCTCTTAATACAGGGCCTCAGTAGGGGACGAATGGTCGTATAGTTGATACACCCAGTCTGCGATCAGTGCTGTAGTGTGTGTGAGGTGATGGATAAGTTGTGTGACGTTTGTCACTTCATTGTTTGTCTTTCTTTCTGGTATGCAGTGAGGTTTTCAGGATGTGATGTAGATTGCTGTGAGCACCTACAGTTTCCCGCTGCTCAGGCAGATAAGCACTGCACAGGGATGCCGATTGTTTTCCATGCATTTATGTTTTTGTTTCTCTTTTGTTTGTGCCTTTTGCATTATTTAAATAAACTTTGTACACACTAGAAAAACAATTTTCTTTTTTTTTGTGTGTGGTGGTGGTGTGTCTGGGTTACAGTTCCTAAAACAGGTGAACATTTAGGTAAACTTTCAAAAAAATAAATAAAAATGCAGTAAATGGCATCAAATTATTTGAGAAAAGCAGCAGCAAATTCAGCCATTTTTGGGCCAAAATAAAAAAGAGAAAAATAAAAAAGGGTGGGACTTGATGGCACTACTAAACCTTCATCACAGTCAAAGATTATATTCTATCTAAATAAAATATACTGTGTTATTCTCCTCCAGAGAACAGACAGAGAGAGCTCCAGCTCCTGAGAGACTGGTTATTTGTAGTCTCCTGTGGTCATCTCTCAGTGGGGCGAGGACGAGCTTTGACAGAGTGTTGAACTGTTCATCTGCAGAGGTTCATATGGACCTGTAATTGTATTGACAGCTCACAGCATGCTAGAGAACTGAAGTCAACTGGTGTGTGTTTCTGCAAAGCGCCTTTGTCCTTCATCTCCTCTGCTCATCTTAATTGACAGAGAAGGTTAAACAGTGAGAAATCTCCTCCTCACATTCAACTGTATGTTAACATCCCACAATTTAGTGCTTGCAATAAGATGTTGTAGGTGCTAAGGTCAGGTCTGTGTTTACTTTAGGCATTTAGAACACATCCAGACATTAGGTTTCTTGTGGACCTTTGGAGTAAAAGATCTGCAGTTTACACAGATTTGAGTTTAACCTTATTAGAACAATGCTATGTTTGCCAAGAAGTCTTTAAGGGTGAGCTGCTAGAATGAAAGGATTCAAAGAGTTTCACTGGTGGAGGAACCATGACCTGTCAGACCCCTTCATGCTGAGAAACAGGGCATCGCTCACATAGGGAGGTACGACCAGAGTGATGGGATGAAGTCGGATAT
This sequence comes from Xyrauchen texanus, assembly GCF_025860055.1. Classification (NCBI taxonomy): domain Eukaryota; kingdom Metazoa; phylum Chordata; class Actinopteri; order Cypriniformes; family Catostomidae; genus Xyrauchen; species Xyrauchen texanus. The sequence continues at coordinate 1,036,129 of NC_068277.1, read as the reverse complement.
CGTTCATTACCCAGCATGCAAACTGAGGTCTGGTGGGTTAGTGATGCAAACTGACGAGCGAGAGACAGGGGAACAAACCTCCAAGCCCCTGGACTCGTTCTGTAATGTCATGCCCTGCCAATCACACAGAATGAACTTGCGGCTCTCTTACCTCACCTTAAGACATACATTTCCCTCATTCTTTCACTTAAGGTACTTCTGAAAGACAGAATATGCAGGGAAAGAGAGCAATGACAAGATGTCAAAGCTAAAAAATGCCCCTTTGGCCCAATCAGCCCACATGGAGAAGGAGATACGACCGACTGCCTATCATGGGAAAACATATTACAGACACTGACAGCACTTCTATGACGTTAAATGTTGGACAAAACAGCGCAAGCGCATAAACACAGCGCACAAGTGAATTACACAGTGTGAGCACCATGACACAGTTCGTACGTAAAATGTAAACCACTTGCAAATACCAAATTTGAGCACAAAAAATATGATTGTGCACACAAATTAACAAACCGCGAGCAGAAATAACAAAACCGTGAGTAATGACAATTCCCACACACGCGCGCAGATCTGAACACACTCGCGAGTTATTTTCTGCACACACATGCAGCTGAAATCTTTACGCACACAAGTCGGTTTTGACACTCGGGGGTGGGGCCCAATCCTTTCTGTTAACAAATGCTATTGGCTGCTGATCAAATCCTGTATTGATTGGCTGCATCTATTCGAATCTCGTGATTGGCTGTTGTTGGACGAGGACAGACAGAACGCGGGAAATTTATTTATTTATTTTTTTGACAAGAAAAAAACATACAAAACTCTCCTAGGGGAGAAACACGAAATATACATCAATAGGAACAATACAATTATTGTCAGTGTAAATGAAAGAAAAGCGTCCCTTACACAATACTGAACAACAAGAAGCAAACAACAAGGGGGTATTAGTTTCAACAAAATAAAAAGTCTCGAGAGCAAAAGTCTCGAGAAAAAAAAATATTAAAGAAAAAATTAAAATAAAAGCATCCTTTAGACGTAGCATACAAGTGGATATTTATCGAAAAAATTGTCTGGATATATCACTACATATCTTTCTTGCAATTTTACTAGACTTTACTTTTTCAGTGAGGAAAAATACAATTTATAATCGTTCATAAACCATGAAAAGAAGGCTTCGAATATCTCCACTTACTACAATGAATATGATATTTACACATGAGAACAATCATATTAACCAAATCAGAAAGGGATGAATCTACATTATCCATATTAAAGAGAATTTGTGATAAGTCAAATGTCGGGATGTCATCCATCTTAAATGACAGCCAGTTATGTAAATCAGACCAGAAGCTTTTGGCCATAGGACATAAAAAGAACAAGTGTTCCAGAGACTCATCAGCTGCCTCACAAAATACAACAGGGATCTACTTCCAATGTAAACCTCTTTCTAAGAAAGTCAGCAACCGGATATATTTTATAAATGATTTTAAAGTGAGTCTCTTTGACTTTTGGGGAAATGGGCCATCTGATGAATTTGAAATGTGGTTTATCTATGGACAAGGCATTCATATTTGGAATTTGTAAGCACAATCCTCTATTATAATCCAAAAACATTTTGTTATATAAATACATTTGTTATTACATTTTCTGTAATGTAAATTACATTCATTAATTACTAGTTTTGGTAAGGTTGGTGAAAGTCTTATTCTCACATACATCAATGTGTTTTGGATTAACGGTAATAACGGTATTGATTTACACATTTTATTATATTCTCTATAAGTGCGGTTAAGATTATACTTGAGCAAAAAGCCAATATATTCCAAGAAGTTACTATTATCATCTAATGTATCATTCACAAACACAATACCCGTCTCATACCAATCACTTTTAAACAATGATTTCATATTAATTATAATGACCCTGTTATTCCATAGGGTGGATCCATGGGGAGAAAAGTTCTGGGTAAATGTAATTTTAAAGAATTGGAGAAGTTGTTTCTGGAAGTTTGATAATTTAATAGGAATCCTAGTTACCTATGATTTCAACCATTTACCCTTAAATGCCCCATACATTGAGTCAAAGTCCAAAGCGTTGATACCACTCTTATCATACTCTTTCACTAACTGTGATTTCCTAATATAATGGGTTTTATTTTTCCAAAGGAGGGAACTGGGAAGATTGGGAAGTGGATGATGGCAGACAGTAAAGAGGTTATGGTTTCTTTCTAAATTTCTCTTTATATTCTTGTAGCTGTAAGATGTTTTGTGCACACATATACATATATACACATATACACATACACACATACATATACACATATATACATACACATACACACATACACATATACGCACACATATACACATACACATATATATATACACATACACATATACACACACATTTACACACACATATACATATATACATATACGCATACACACATACACATACACACATATACATATACACACATACATATACACATACACATATATACATACACATACACACATACATATACACATATACATACACATATACACATGCACACATACATATACACATATGTATACACATACACACACATATACACATATATATACACATACACAAATATACACACATACACATACACACATATACACTCACCTAAAGGATTATTAGGAACACCTGTTCAAATTCTCATTAATGCAATTATCTAATCAACCAATCACATGGCAGTTGCTTCAATGCATTTAGGGGTGTGATCGTGGTCAAGACAATCTCCTGAACTCCAAACTGAATGTCAGAATGGGAAAGAAAGGTGATTTAAGCAATTTTGAGCGTGGCATGGTTGTTGGTGCCAGACGGGCCGGTCTGAGTATTTCACAATCTGCTCAGTTACTGGGATTTTCACGCACAACCATTTCTAGGGTTTACAAAGAATGGTGTGAAAAGGGAAAAACATCCAGTATGCGGCAGTCCTGTGGGCGAAAATGCCTTGTTGATGCTAGAGGTCAGAGGAGAATGGGCCGACTGATTCAAGCTGATAGAAGAGCAACTTTGCCAGAAATAACCAGTGGTGGACAGTAACGAAGTAAATGTAATTCGGTACTGTACTTAAGTAGCTTTATTGCGTATCTGTACTTTACTGAAGTATTTAAATTTGGGGAGACTTTTACTTTAACTTCACTACATTTCAAAGTCAAATATCTTTTTACTCTACTACATTTTCAAAATCAGTCGTTCCTTTTTATTTATGAGTGGATAAAAACGTAACTGGTCAAACGAGCCACCAATCACAGTACAGCCCGCAGCTTTGTTTTGAACTTGCCTTGGCGGCATCTACTAAGCGCGAACCAGGGTGCGTTTCCCAAAAGCATCGTTAGCCAACTATGGTCGCAAGTTCCGTCATTATCATCATAGTTCAACGAGTCGGTGTTTCCCGAAACCATCGTTCCAACGAACATTCGCAAACAGCATCGCAGAGTTGTGTGGTTGGAACGACAGCTCTCGACCTGTGGTTAGAAGCAGAGTTTCTTGTTATTATAACATGTGGGCTTAATAAATTATTATCTTGAGCCAAATAAGCAAGATGACATTCAGTACAATCAGTATCTTTTATTTAGAAGACATACAAATGTCCTTTATGTCTTTTAGTTTGTCAATAGATTTAAAGCACCGTTTTTGAAGAGTGCGCATGTGTGAACGTGCTCTAGTGCGTAAGAACGAGCCTATGATTGAATCTGGAAATAGAGCAAATAACTGAGAAAAATATGAGATAGTCCTCAGATGACATGTCCGTAATTTATAGCAAAACATCTAGCATTAATTCGATCGCAAACAGATTCATTAAAAGTAGTTTTTAATCCACCACATGTGATACATCATTAACCAACGTGGTTGAACAACCAGTTTGCGACAATACGGTTTCGGGAAACAGTCGTGACTAGCAAGTTCTTCAACAGTGCATCGTACTATGGTAGTGGAGCAGCAAGTTACGTCGTTGTATGGGAAACGCACCCCAGAGCCGTTAAATATGAGAGTTGCGAACATAGACGGTTGCGAAAGTGATCTCGCTGCCGCGCGGTCACGTGATTCGTTTAGCTCTCAATAGTTCCAAACAAATTGCGTTGCCAATGATTTTAAGCGTGGCAGAGAGCAGCAGCTATTATTGCAGCAATTATCGGTAAATACTGACGCATAATGTACATTGCTTATTATGTTGACACTAAAATGACTTGCATATAATAGCATTTTTTTTCTGGGGAGTAGCAGAAACACTGCATTAATACGTTTTTGTGTTTAATTTTGGAGGGAAATTGGCTGCTCCCATAACATAGAATACACATACATAGAATATATTTATATATATATTCTATGTATGTGTGTGCGCGCGTGTGTGTGTATATATATATATATGTGTGCTTGTGTGTGTGTGTACCGTAATTTCCGGACTATTGAGCGCACCTGAATATAAGCCGCACCCACTGATTTTTAAAAAAAATATTATTTTGAACATAAATAAGCCGCACCTGTCTATAAGCCGCAGGTGCCTACCGGTACATTGAAACAAATTAACTTTACACAGGCTTTAACGAAACACGACTTGTAACAAAAATAAATAGGCTTTAACGAAACACGATGTGGCAGCGGGGGCGTGGTCAAGCGCCCATCCGGGAGAGAAAAGCGGTAAGGGTGCTTACATCAAGTGCTGAAAACTGTCACACTGGTGCCAGTGTGACAGTTTTCCCAAGAAGGACACGTGAAGCAGGGCACTTGACATTCCAGGTAAGGCTTTTAATGGCCACAGCAATGTTTACAATCAATTTTATAAAGTTTCTCAATTCTTGGTCTTCTATGCGCCAACACTAGACTGACGTGTGTCTGTCTGTCACTCACTCACTCTCTCACACTCTCTCTGCTGCCTTTTTATACCGCTCTCCCCACGCTTACTGAAATTAGTCACAGGTGTTAGACATTAGCTCAGGTGTAAGCGCCCTTACCGCTTTTCTCTCCCGGACGGGCGCTTGACCACGCCCCCGCTGCCACACACGGCTTGTAACAAAAAATTAAAAATTAGCAGTAAACAGTAGCCTAGCAAGAAAGTCATTGGTCAGTATCTTCCTCCTCTTGCGCACTGAAACCACTGAAGTCATCTCCTTCGGTGTCGTAGTTGAATAGCCTCCGCTTTAGTTGTCTTTTTGCACTGAGTCAATTCCTCACGCTGCTGTTTCCAACGTCTCCCCTTGCAGCAGCTCTATTTCCTTTTCCAACAGCCAGATCAATCGCCTTCAACGTGAAAGCTGCATCATATGCATTTCTCCGTGTCTTGAGGGTGACAAAACGACTACCGTAATCAGAATGATGGGAAGTTTGAGCGCGCTCGATTTAATCTTAACAGTAAACAAAAAAGTTGTTTGACCTTAACCCGTTCGGCAATTTCATTGGTCTAATGAAAGCTTCATGCTGCCAAAAAACTGAGTACGTCACAGAATGTTTTTTTTTTTTTTTTTTAAATAAAATTTGAAAGCGGGAAAAATCCATATATTAGCTGCGTTGTTGTTTAAGCCGCGAGGTTCAAAGCGTGGGAAAAAAGTTGCGGCTTATACTCCGGAAATTACGGTATATATATATATATATATATATATATATATATATTTAATGGCGTTGTGCAGGTTTATGTGAATGTATCATAACATTAGGATGTTAATAATTATGACCATAGACACTCGAGAAAAATATATACAGTAAATACTGTAAATGTATTATACCTTATGGGAACAGTCCCCTTCCCTCCAAAATTAAACACACAAAAAATGTATTTAATTCAAATATATATATACATCTGACTAATTAATGTCATTTTATTAATAGATTGGTGTGCCAAGAGTGACATAAGTCTTCATGTAGACTGAGTTAAGCAAGAGTCTTGTGACAAATTATAATAGGACATTATGGCCATAAAAAATCATAGTACTTGGATACTTAAGTACATTTGAAGAAAAATACTTTTGTACTTTTACTCAAGTGAATGTTTAAAGGCAGCACTTCTCCTTTTACTTGAGTAATATTTTACCTTGAGTATCTTTACTTTAACTCAAGTACATGGTATGTGTACTTCGTCCACCACTGGAAATAACCACTCGTTACAACCGAGGTATGCAGCAAAGCATTTATGAAGCCACAACACGCACAACCTTGAGGCGGATGGGCTACAACAGCAGAAGACCCCACCGTGTACCACTCATCTCCACTACAAATAGGAAAAAGAGGCTACAATTTGCAAGAGCTCACCAAAATTGGACAGTTGAAGACTGGAAAAATGTTGCCTGGTCTGATGAGTCTCGATTTCTGTTGAGACATTCAGATGGTAGAGTCAGAATTTGGCGTAAACAGAATGAGAACATGGATCCATCATGTCTTGTTACCACTGTGCAGGCTGGTGGTGGTGGTGTAATGGTGTGGGGGATGTTTTCTTGGCACACTTTAGGCCCCTTAGTGCCAACTGGGCATCGTTTAAATGCCACGGCCTACCTGAGCATTGTTTCTGACCATGTCCATCCCTTTATGGCCACCATGTACCCATCCTCTGATGGCTACTTCCAGCAGGATAATGCACCATGTCACAAAGCTCGAATCATTTCAAATTGGTTTCTTGAACATGACAATGAGTTCACTGTACTAAAATGGCCCCCACAGTCACCAGATCTCAACCCAATAGAGCATCTTTGGGATGTGGTGGAACGGGAGCTTCGTGCCCTGGATGTGCATCCCACAAATCTCCATCAACTGCAAGATGCTATCCTATCAATATGGGCCAACATTTCTAAAGAATGCTTTCAGCACCTTGTTGAATCAATGCCACGTAGAATTAAGGCAGTTCTGAAGGCGAAAGGGGGTCAAACACAGAATTAGTATGGTGTTCCTAATAATCCTTTAGGTGAGTGTACATATACACATACACATATACACATATACATATACACATACACACATACACATACACACATATACATATACACATACACATATATACATACATATACACATATACACACATACACACATACACATACACACATACACATACACATACACACATACACATATACACACACACACATATATATACACACACATACACACATATATACACATACACACATACACATACACACATACACATACACACATATACATATACACATATACATATACACATATACACATACACACATATACACACAAATACATATGCACATATACACACACATATACACACATATACATATGCACATATAAACACATATACATACACACATATACACATATAGATATACACTTATATACATACACACATATACATATACACATATATACATACACATACACATACGCATCACATACACACATACACACATAAATACATACACACATATACACATACACACACATACACACATATACATATACACATATACACATACACACATATACACATATACATATACACTTATACACATACACATATACACATACACATATACACATATATACATACACACATATACATATACACATATATACATACACACATACATATATACATATATATACATGCACAAAACATCTTACAGCTACAAGAATCATCCGATTCCCAATCGTCCTGCTTTCTGTCTGCCCTCGTCCAACAACAGCCAATCACGAGTGACTCGACGAGATGCAGCTAATCAATACAGTATTTGATCAGCAGCTAATAGCATTTGTTAACAGAAAGGATTGGGCCCCGCCCCTGAGTGTCAAAACCAACTTGTGTGCGTAAAGATTTCAGCTGCGCATGTGTTTTGTTATTTCTGCTCACGAGTTGTTAATTTGTGTGCACAATCATATTTTTTGTGCTCGAATTTAGTATTTGCAAGTTCTGCAGGTTTACATTTTAGGTACGAACTGTGTCATGGTGCTCACACTGTTGTAATTCACTTGCGTGCTGTGTTTATGCACTTGCGCTGTTTTGTCCAACATTTAACGTCATACACTTCCCTCACACTCAACTATCTGCCTGCATGTTGTACTATCTGGCCTCAAGCTTAAAGAAAAAGTTTACTCAAAAATGGTATGCCATCTCAAACTTGTATCACTTTCTTCTGTGGAACACAAACAGATATATTTTGATGTTTATATCCATACAATGCAAGTCAATTGGTTCTTTTAACACTTTACAGCTCCAAAAAGGACATAAAGGCATCTTAAAAGTAATCCATAAGAACTCAGTGGTTTAATGTCTTCTGAAGTGTGTACAGTGCTCTGTGCATTTTTGAAGTGGGAGGAAGTGTGATCAAGCTTCAAATCATGATCGTTCCAAGCAGACCGAAGATGTCAATATTTATAGTGAAAAATAATTTCTATTTTGGTGTGTTTCTCACAAAAAAATTATTGTATTACTTCAGAAGACATGGATTAAACCAAGGGGGTAGCATGGAATACCTTTATGATGCCTTTATGTTATTTTTTGAGCTTGAAAGTGTTAAAAGACCCCATTAGCAGCGTTTCAACTATCAGGCCAAGTGAGGACGTGCTAGTGCTTGCCAGGGCTAGTTGTATTCCCAATGTCACTTCCGGGGCTTCATCGTGCCTCCGCTGGGCTTTCTCGGGACCAGCGGCTAATGGCCTTTGCCTTGACAATTACCCTTGGGGAAAACAAGGCCAAGTGGGGATTGAGACGGGTTCAATGTCAAACGCGGAATTTCATGAACTTCCCAGGTTATTTATCCAGCGCACAACTGTACAGGTTCAAGGGGGAAAATGCAGACACAGAACAAATCCATTAAAATGCCCAATGGACAAAGTGATGCTCAAATAAATGACTTTCACTGATGGTGTGCTGGGACATATCCTGCTCTTAGTGGAGAGATAACTCGGGACACTATGGCAGTTACAGTCAGTGAGTTGTCAACGCTAACTTATCTTGCTGTTTACATTTTATATAAATTTGATATTCTAGATAACGTCTTGGTTACAGATGTAACTTCTGTTACCTGATAGATGGAAATGAGACATTGTGTCGATGTAGTGACACTAGGGGTTCCCTCTTAAGCACCCCAACCACCTTTGCTTTATTCAGAAATGTCCAATGAATATTGCCAAATTTGCATGCTGCTCTCTGGCCCGGACATACGGGTATAAAAGGAGATGACGTGCATCACTCATTCAGATTTGTGCTGAGGTGCTGAGAGAGAATCCCGGCCATGTCATTGGTCGGATCAATGCCACGGCGGGAGGGACAAAATGTCTCGTTCCCTCCATCAGGGGAACAGAGTTTACATCCGTAACAAAGACATTTCCTCTCTTTCACTAACTCTACGTTGTGTCGATGTAGTGAAAATAGGGGTTCCTATACGAAATGCCGCCCATGCTGAGCCGTGGCATGAAGTATGGAGGAGCTGACACGAGCAAGTTGCTGCATACCTCACAACGAGCACTCGACCACGTCGTGACCTTCCAGTGAGTTAGGTAAGGCATCTCCCTGGTCCCGTTAAGGGTGGGAGGAGGCACTTACCCAAGGTCGCTACAGGTGGTGGCCTTTCCTGATTTTTGTATTAAGCAATTTCCTGCTGAGCACCTGCTAGAATAGTGCTGGGGAAGTGCTCTTCCCTCTACAGGAGGGAGAGCACAACAAAGACCACATCATGAGGTTAACATGTTGAGAATACCAAACATGGACTTACCGATGGCGAAGTACACATATGGAATGAAGCCACTGGGAGGACCCTATCTACGAAGAGGGTACACAGCAACAGTGGCCAAGGCAGAACGAAGCTCTGTCGAGGGGAAACACAGGGTTCATCTGAGGGGAAATGAACAGTGGTAACGCATCATACAAGATTACTGAAGGGGGAATCACCACATATGTTGCATTGAGCCCAAGTACACAGGCTCACCTGAAAAGGGGCATACCACGAGTACTGGGCCTGGTGGTGTTACTCCTCCGCCAAGTTCATCACCGAATAGTGCTTAAGAAATTAAGAGGCGTCCAGTGTTCACCAGTTGCAAGGAACTTTTGTGGACAAGATAGTGCACATTATCACCTTGAAAGGGGAAAAGGCCAAATGCAAGCAAATACACCCATCCAGCTGCCTGGCCTATCTGTTGTTACCCCGTAAAACTCGGGTTGAAACCGGTTCTATGGTTGTAGTTGGGTGTAACCCACTGCTCTGCATATGTCTGTTAGAGAGGTGCCCCTCACCAGTGCCCAGGAGGATGCAAAACCTCTAGTGAAGTGCGCCTGAACTCCCAAGGGGCACGGCAGATCTTGTGACTGGTAAGCCAAAGAAATAGCATAATTTATCCAATGGGCCAGCCTCTGTTTGGAGACAGCTTTCCCCTTCTGCCCTCCAAAACAGACAAAGAGCTGCTTTGAGCATTTAAAGCTCTGCGTGCGGCCCAGATAGATGTGCAGGGTGTGAACTGGACACAGCAACGATGTTCGCAGGCCCGAGCTGCCAACTCAGCATCCGCCTCATCCTTAGCTCTACCGCCCGAGAGTGGGAGCTCGGAAGATTCGTCCGCTTCCAACAGCAGAAGGCCACCCTCCAATGCTACGACAGATAACTCATCCTCGTCGCCAGTCCTGAACGAACATTAAATCCACCCTGAGGTGGACCACCTGAATCGCTCGTAAACTCTACTGGGCAGAATGAGCATACTAGAGGGTGGGAGGACTGCAGGGACGGAACAGGCAGAAATGATCTCATATCCACATCCAGATTGCCCGTGGTGATTGCCGACCCCGTTGTCTGTGTTTCAAACCAAGACAGACTGTGAAGCAGTCATGGTGGCTCTCTGCTTCACAAAGAAGGAAGACAGCCATCGACTGCAACATTCTCATGGGCATGTTCTCGCAGTGAAAACATGACCCCTCCACAAAAGCTTCCTTGACGTTCTGGCAACCCAAGCACTCGAGACAGATTTCGTGGCCAACCAGTGGGGAGAGATAACAGCCACACCCAGTAGCACAAAGGTGAAAGGACATCTTTAAAAAGATGACAATCATTTGTGTGAGCTCTTTTAGAAGAAATATACTCTTTTAGAATATACTATTTTAAACCTGTGGACTGCGCCCAGGGGAAGCACAACACTTGACCGTGTGAGGGTGACAGCTGATTTGCGCCGTAATTCCAGCAGACAGCAAGGTGACAGGACTAACACACACACACATGCACTCGGCTCCAAAGAACAAATCTGAATGAGTGGTGCACGCCATCTCCTTTTATACCCGTATGTCTGGGGCGGAGAGTGGCATGTAAATTCCACTCTGCAATTTTCATTGCCATTTTCTGCATAAAGCAAAGGTGATTGGGGCTCTCACGAGTGAACCCCTAGTGTCACTACATCGACACAACCTTGAGTGAGTGACAGACAGGGAACTAGATAACATGATACCTTAGCTTGAGCTTCCTCTTACTTGTGAAATGGGCATGGTTTGTGATGTTGGCACTGCTGCGGCATATTAAGGGCGGGTTCTTGGCCAACGCTGTGGAGCTATTGGCCCGATGGTGAGAACGCAGATAGATTTTGGACTTGCAGCCCAAGGTCTAAGACTGTTGGCCCTGGCTGGCCAGTTAATAGCCATGGCTCGCACTGGCCTGATAGTGGAAAAGTGGCCATTGACTTGCATTGTGTGGATATACTAAACACATCATATCTCCATCAAAATATCTTTGTTTGCATTATGCAAAAAACAACAAACAAACAAACAAATGAGTTTGAGATGGCACATTTCACTCAAGAATGATGAGAGAATTATTTTTGGTTGAACTACAGTATTCCTTTAACTATGCACCCTCACAGCGGTGTGGGAAAACCAGGACGAATGCTGCGCCTCGTTCCAAGCCCTGTCTGCCAAGATGAAGCAAGGTCCTTTTTTTGACCGTGCCGCTGCCGGTAGAGAAGCAGCCAGAGTGCTGGCTGATTTGCGTCAGGGAGAGAGATCCGTATCGGATTTCTCTATCGAGTTCCGGACCCTAGCGGTGGAGAGCCAATGGAACGAGGAGGCGCAGTGGGACATGTTCCTGCATGGGCTGTCTGACCACGTCCAAAGTGAGATATATGCCATGGATCTTCCCACCAAGCTCAACGACCTCATCGCACTAGCGTTAAGAGTGGACGCTAGGCTGTCCAGAGTGGAACAGCGAGCACAGACCAACCGTCCTTCGGGAGGACTTGGAGGCCAACACTCTGGAGGCGGGGACGCGGTCAGCCCCGTCTGCGATCCTGAGCCCATGCAGGTGGGTCGAGCCCAGCTTTCCTGGGAGGAGAAGGAAAGGCGGAGATCCCAGGGCCTTTGCATGTACTGTGGAGGAGCTGGATACTTCGCTTACAACTGTCCTTTAAAAGGTCCAGCCCGATAGTAAGTATGAGGCTACTATCGGGTGGTATCTCCACCGAGAAGACCTCATCAACATCTACTCTCCTTCCGGTAAGACTCCAATGGTCCACCCACCATCACAACTGTCGGGTGGAAGGTAACTTCATGGACTACACGTTTGCACGCAATCACCAAGTTCCCCTCAGGTCCCTCACACATCAGATTGCTGTACACGCCCTCAATGGCCAGGAACTTTCCACCATTTCACTAGCCACCGAAGACATCATCCTCATCACATCAGGCAATCACACCGAAATCATCTCCTTCTACATCCTGGACACTCCTCTTGCCCCCATCATCCTTGGTCATCCCTGGCTCATCCGTCACAACCCTAAAGTGGACTGGCAATTGAAGTCTGTGTCTGCGTGGAGCAATCAATGTCATAAGTCCTGTCTAATGTCTGCCTGTCCATCTGTTTCTGTCCCTGTGTTTCAGGAGGAGACCATGGATTTATCTAACGTGCCCGCGGAGTACCTGGACCTGAAGGAGGTGTTCAGTAAGTCTCGGGCTGCTTCTCTCCCTCCACATCGTCCCTATGACTGTGCCATAGAGTTATTGCCAGGTACGTCTCCACCTAAGGGCAAGTTATATTCACTCTCGGTTCCTGAGAGGGAGGCTATGGAGAAATATATTTCTGATGCTCTAGCAACAGGGTTCATCCACCCTTCCTCTTCTCCGGCGGGGGCGGGGTTCTTTTTTGTGGGGAAGAGGGATGGATCTCTGCGACCTTGTATTGATTACCAGGGGCTGAACAGCATCACGGTAAAGAATACTTATCCTTTGCCGTTGATGTCTTTGGCTTTCGAGAGGTTGTAGGGAGCATCTATCTTCACGAAATTGGATTTACGCAATGCTTATCATTTGGTCCGCATCAGGGAGGGGGATGAATGGAAGACCGCTTTTAACACCCCCAGGGGGCACTTTGAATACTTGGTCATGCCGTTCGGCCTGTCCAACTCCCCAGCGGTCTTCCAGGCACTTGTTAATGACGTGCTGCGAGACATGGTCGACCAGTTCATATATGTCTACCTGGATGACATATTGATTTTTTCTTCTTCTCTCCAGGAACACGTGCAGCATGTCCGGCAAGTGCTTCAGAGGTTGCTAGAGAATGGGCATTTTGTCAAGGCAGAGAAATGCGCTTTTCATGCACAGCCTGTTCCTTTCCTAGGGTACATCGTGTCGGTTGAGGGAATGCGCATGGATCCTGAGAAGATCAAGGCTGTGGTGGATTGGCCAAGCCCAGATTCCCGTAAGGCTCTACTGAGGTTTCTGGGGTTCGCCAATTTCTACCGGCGTTTCATTCGCAATTTCAGTCAACTAGCCGCGCCTCTGACCGCCTTGACCTCTCCCCTGATCCGTCACGTCAGTTCGTGGTAGAGGTCGATGCGTCAGAGGTGGGGGTAGGCGCAGTGTTATCCCAGCGTTCTCCTTCAGACGATAAGATGCATCCTTGCGCATTTTATTCTCATCGCTTGTCCTCGGCCGAACGTAATTATGACATTGGTAACAGAGAGTTGTTGGCAGTCAAGTTAGCCTTGGAGGAATGGCGCCACTGGTTGGAGGGTTCGGGGGTACCCTTTATCGTCTGGACCGATCACAAGAACTTGGAATACATTCGCACAGCTAAAAGACTAAACTCCAGGCAGGCTCGGTGGGCTCTTTTTTTCGGTCGTTTTGATTTTACTCTCTCGTACTGCCCTGGTCCCATATCGCTCTAGATTTTATTACCGCCCTCCCACCCTCCCAGGGGTACACGGTAGTTTTAACCGTGGTGGACCGATTCTCGAAGTCGACTCATTTCATTCCCTTGCCCAAATTACCCTCAGCCAAGGAGACAGCGGTGATCGTCATTGACCACGTCTTTCGATTACATGGCCTCCCGACAGACGTGGTTTCTGACAGAGGACCCCAATTTGTGTCCAAATTTTGGCGAGAGTTTTGTAAACTACTGGGAGCGACTGTCAGTTTGTCCTCAGGGTTTCATCCCCAGAGCAATGGTCAATCTGAGCGAGCCAACCAGGACTTGGAGACAACGTTACGATGTTTGGTATCAAAGAATCCTTCCTCGTGGAGTCAACATCTCTCTATGGTGGAGTACGCCCACAACACGTTGCCAGGGTCATCCACGGGCCTATCTCCGTTTGAGTGTAGTGTAGGTTACCAACCACCAATTTTTCCTAGTCTGGAATCCGAGGTCGCTGTCACCTCCGCTCACGCCTTCGTCCAGAGGTGTCACCGCACTTGGACTAAGGCCCGTGAGACTCTACTCCAAGTGGGGTCGCGCACCAAGGCCAAAGCCGATCGCCACCGGTCTAGGCCCCCCGTATACGTCGTTGGTCAAAAAGTGTGGCTTTCTACTAAGAACATTCCTCTCCGCTCCGTATCTAATAAACTTTTACCCAAATTCATCGGCCCATTCACTGTCACCAAGATTGTTAGTCCGGTGGCAGTCCGCCTCAACCTTCCTCCGGCGTACAGGAGAATTCACCCCGTCTTTCATGTTTCCAAAATAAAACCCGTTTTTTACTCCCGCATTAATCCGCCGGTTCCGGTTCCCCCCGCCGCGACTCGTAGATGGGGAACCTACTTATTCGGTCAATCGCATTCTGGACTCAAGACGGAGGGGACGCGGATTTCAGTACCTGGTGGACTGGGAAGGTTACGGTCCAGAGGAGAGAAGTTGGGTTCCGGCCAGGGACATTCTGGATCACTCCCTTATCGATGAGTACAATCGGCAGGTAAGGGAGCCTGGGAACGCCAGGAGGCGTCCCTGGGGGGGGGTACTGTCACGGTTCATAAATCCTGTCTCTTCCTCGTGTCATGCTCTGTTGTTTACGTGTGTGTGTGTGTGTGTGTGTGTGTGTGTATGTGTGGATGTGTGTGTGGCGTGACTGCTCGTTTCGTGTTCAGCAATCAGCTGTAATCACTTCCCTTCACCAGCTGCTACCCATTTCGTTACTCTTAAATACTCACCACTTTCTCATCTCTTTGTCAGATCGTTGTTTTGTGATGTCCGGTTGTGTTGATCCCTCTAAGCTCCAGTCCTGTGCCTTCGTTGTTCCTGTTCGTGTGGATGTTTGTGGATTTGTCGTGTTTGTTCAGCACTCCTCACCATGCTTCTCATCAGATTCATCTGACCATTGGAGTTCCTGCCCCACTAAACCGTCACCTTGGACTTTATTACTTCAACTTTACAGTTAATAAAACTGAGTTTTACTTGCACTTGCTTCCGAGCTTCATTTGTTACAAATCCACCCTGCTGGTGATGAAAGCATGCACAAGTTTCTCTAGGTCTTGACTGGAAACAAAGCATCTAATTCTTGCAATATTTTTCAGATGATAGTATGCTGATTTAGTTATTGCTTTGACATGACTACTGAAACTAAGGTCTGACTCTAGAGACACACCAAGATTCCTGACTTGATTTTTAGTTGTTTGACCCCTAGCGTCAAGGTATGCATTCACCTTGAGAAATTCATCTTTGTTTCCAAACACAATGACTTCAGTTTTGTCTTTATTTAACTGAAGAACGTTTTGGCACATCCAACTGTTCACTTCATCAATGCATTGGCACAGGGAGTCAATGGGGCTGTAATCGTTAGTTGATAGGGCTAAGTATATCTGTGTGTCGTCTGCATAGCTGTGGTAAGCAATTTGGTTCTCTCTCATTATTTGGCTCATTGGAAGCATATACAGGTTGAACAGGAGTGGCGAAAGAATTGAGCCTTGAGGGACTCCGCATGTCATGGACGTCCACTCAGACTTATGGTCTCCTATACTCACATAATAACCTCTCCCTTCTAAGTATGACCTGAACCATTTTAGGACCATCCCAGAAAGCCCCACCCAGTTTTCCAGCCTGTCAAGAAGTATGTTGTGATCGACAGTGTCAAATGCAGCACTGAGGTCGAGTAGTACCAGTACTGATAATTTGCCTGTATCAGTATTTAAGCGAATATCATTTATTATCTTTATGAGCTGTCTCTGTGCTGTGATGTGATCGGAAACCAGATTGAAAATTGTCAAAGTATCCATTTGAGTTCAAGAATTTGTTCAGCTTGTAACAAGTAGAATTAGGTACTGCGCCTTTAAGATGAAACGTACTCTGGTACTCCCTCACTCAGAGTGGGCAGTCGATATGAGAAGCGCGAGCTGTAAACATCGCATGTATGCGTGCAAGCCTGTTTTATATTTCTGTTGCTCTTATTCTGCTTTTATTTCTATTCGGTAACGCAGTTGTTGTTAGCTGTGTGTGTTTTGCAAACTGCCCATGTGTGCGTGGGACCGACGACGCTGATAATAAATCACCCTGGTGGAATATCAGTTACGTCTTGTGAGTCTTTGCTTACACCTGACTACAACCATTTAGGCAAGCTATCTGGCCCCTTTTGATTAAAAGCGTTACAAGTGGCGCCCGAACATTTTGTCTCTGGCTTCGGATCGGACCTTTGGAATTGTCGATCGAGGATATTATCTTTCGTTGTGGATTTGGGGACATTTTTGCCCACGCCGAAGCTCCGACAAGCACGCGGATAATTTGTGCACGGACACGTGAGATTCATTCTGGCACGTGTGATTTGTTTCGGATCATGAAAGGAGTCATTCACCAGTGACTCAATAAAACCGTTCAAGAGTTTCAACTGGGAAAAAAAAAAAAAAAACGTGTTCTAGCTTGGACCATAGACCATTGGAGGTTTGGACAAAGACCGTGCAACTGACTGTATATCTTGTTTCGCGGTTGACCAATTGACTGATTCATCTGACTCTTACCGGGATTCGAACTGAAGTTGCGTGCACAGCATCATCAGAACTGTTCAACAGGTTTGCCATGAAAGCTCACATGATGTTTTAGGATTCCTTTGTGGAAAAAAAAAAAAAAAAAAATTGTTATATGGTTGTAAAGATGTTTCTGGCTCATTAAGAGAAACGTAAACTGGGTTATTTCTACGTTTTTTTATGTTCTGAGGTTGAAGAGTGCAAATATAATTAAGACTATTTTGCTTCCATCATTATTGTCATAATGTGAAAGTGGTGACAATTGTTGACCTTTGTTGAAAACTGTATAATTTACTGTTTTACTGTATTTACTGCATACCAAGCTGATCTAATATTGCCTATATTGAATACAATGGCCACACATGGTATGACAGATATGACTGACCTGACTTTACCTTTTGAGTCTGTGCCTAGGAGGAGAGCACCAAAGCCGACTGTTTGTCTGGAGACACAGGTTGAGTCGTTAAAGACTGAAGTAGCAGTGCTGCGAAAATGCTTAAAGGAGTCCCTTGATCTGCAGAGAGGTATTATTGACGATTACACTCAAAACATGTTCACAACCACTTCAAACCGCTTACCTGCACGTAACGATCCAATTGCCTCTTCCACTCCATATGACCAGGCACAACCTGTTCACGTCATGCAAAACTTTCAGCGACAGCCATTGATTGCAACATCGCACATGAAAATGCAACAGACATTTCTCACACTTCTTCACTGCTTAATAGCACAACTAGAGCATTAGCTTCAGTCTTGAATCAGTCAAAACTTGAGCCCCCTGTGTTTGGAGGGGATGGAAAAGTTCATCCTGAGGATTGGCTTCAGCTTGTGGATGTATACAAAACCTCTTTGGGGCTGAGTGACGCCCAGATCCTTCTTGAATTACTTCGCTTCCTAGCCAAAGAGCCCAGGAAATGGTTTTCAGTATTGAGTGAACACATAACAGCCTGGACACAATTCCGCGCTCTATTTAAAAGTGTGTTTCTTCCATCGGACAAGAGTGCATCTTGAGAGGCATCCTTGACTGTGTTCAAGCGCCTGATGAGCCTTTTCCAACATTTGTAGCGCATCTATTGAGCGAATTCAAAAAGCTGAAGTCTCCCCCAACAGAACAAGATCAAATTGAACTGATTTGTAAGCATGCATTGGAGCGATACAGAGTCGCAATTTATGGTACAGAGATCACATCAGTCATTGACCTCCTGATGCGGGCACATGAGCTCCATTCTGTTCTTGGCCCAAACAGCCGTAATGAGCCCCCGCTTCCAATGAAGGAAAAAGCATGTGAACTTTACTGCTTTAAATGCTCTAAACCTGGTTTTACGTCCCGAAATTGTCCGAACTGTAGCTTTGTGCCACAAGCAGATGTTTTCCCGGGTGTTGCAAAGCAGAACTTACAAACAGGATATGGAACGCCAGGTCATAATCAGAGTAGCGAGAATCAAAGCAACAGCAACAGGGGTGAGCAGGAAAATAAATGTGACCAGCAGAAGGGAAACTTCAGGGGAGGGAGGACATTTCACAGGGGCAATCCTCCCTCCAGAAGGTAAATATGCCCCAACATTCTCCGGTGTCCACACTTGAGCAACTTATCCTGGGTCATGTGGAAGACCCGGCTTCTTCTTCCTTCTGGAACACCCCATTCATTGTCAAAGTAAACCTCTACAACAGAGCAGTTGACGCAGCTCTTGATACAGGCGCTTCCATTTCCGCAATTGGGACTAATATTATTTCTGGCATTCCAGGAAGCTCTGAAAAAGTGCACCCTTTGTTATCGCCCCCCATTCAATTAGCTAACAGAGCAACTTGCAGCCCAACCGGCATCATTTGGCTGAATATTGGATTCCATGGAAAACGGTTCTACCATAGATTTGTTATTGTCCCTGATCTCGCTTCACCCCTTATCTTAGG
This sequence comes from Xyrauchen texanus, assembly GCF_025860055.1. Lineage (NCBI taxonomy): Eukaryota > Metazoa > Chordata > Actinopteri > Cypriniformes > Catostomidae > Xyrauchen > Xyrauchen texanus. The sequence goes on along the minus strand of NC_068277.1, from coordinate 1,017,033 downwards.
GATGGATTTCATGTTAAGAGCTGCAGTCAACATTCATATTTCATCCAGGACAGTAACCTTATGTGACACTAGTGCGCCAGAACCACATGAACTAGCGAGTGAATGGATAGAGACTACAGCGGTAGGGCACATGATGTTCATGGGGGTCCAAAAATCTGACTTAAATGGGAAAGTCGAGGAGGCATGTTTAGGACAGGGACAAAAAGCTCAGTTCCTTGCCCTGGTGGAAGATTTTTGGTGCATGTTTGATGGTCACTTGGGCCATACGTCAATGGCAGAGCACATGATCGACACCAGTAGTGCGAAGCCTGTAAATTTGCCACCTTACCATACTTCCCCTGAGAAAAAGCAGATAATTGAAAGCCAGATAAAAAAAATGCTGGAGGAAGGAATTATTGAGCCGTCATCAAGCCCGTGGGCTGCGCCGGTCGTGATCGTGAAGAAACCTTGTGGAGAACCCAGGTTTTGTGTTGATTACAGGGGTCTAAATCAGCTCACACTGAAAGATTCATATCCTCTACCCCGGGTGGTTGAATCACTAGACTTTCTGTCCTGTGGAAAATTTATTACCACTCTGGATCTGTCTCGAGGGTATTGGCAAGTGTCCGTTGAGGGAAAGTCTAGACCAAAAACGGCTTTTATATCTCACTGTGGCCTATTTCAGTTCAAAGTCCTTCCCTTTGGGCTCAGCAATGCCCCCACTACATTTCAAAGGGTCATGAACACTGTCCTCGCTGGCCTGACTTATAAATGCTGTGCAGTGTACTTGGACGACATTGTAATAGCTTCACCGACCTTTGAACAACACCTTGAAGGTTCTGTTAAGACTGCAGACAGCAGGTCTCTCTCTAAAGCTGAGCAAATGTCAATTCTGTCTAAGTGAGCACATATTCCTTGGCTACCGTGTCACACCAGAGGGTATATCACCGAACCCGGCAAAAGTAAAGGCGGTGACTGAGTTCAGAACACCACAAGACACAAAGGATGTCAGAGGATTCCTTGGCCTTACAGGCTATTATCAACACTTCATCCCTGGCTATGCGACTAAAGCGGAACCACTTTTCCGTCTCACCCGGAAAGAAACACCATTCTGCTGGGATGACGATTGCCAGGCTGCTATGGATTTCTTAACTAAGTGTCTCACGTCAGCACCAATCTTATGTTTTCCAAATTTCACACGGCCATTCTATGTACACACAGACGCTTGCGACCTGGGTCTTGGTGCAGCCCTAATGCAAAAAGACGACATGGGACGGGATGTTGTTGTAGCTTTTGCAAGCAGAACTCTACACAAGGCTGAGAAACCATACTCGATGCCTGAAAAGGAATGTTTAGGAGTAATTTGGGCTCTGGAGTACTTTAGACCCTATGTAGAGGGCCTCCATGTAATGGTCTACACAGACCATAATAGCCTGAGATGGCTGATGAACCGCCCAAACCCTTCAGGACGTCTAGCGAGATGGTCCTTACACCTGCAGGACTTTGATTTTAGTATTGTGCATAAGCCAGGTGTTCAAAACAAGGTCCCCGACGCTTTGTCCCGCAACCCGGTTCAATGCAAGGCTGCCCCAATAGACATTCTGCCAGATTATGCAATCATTGGGGGGATGGATCTCCGTAGCCTGTCCTCAGTCGTGCTGACAGACAAAGCACAGTTGAGGCAATTACAGGAAAATGACCCAGTGGTCAGTGATCTTTTATGTGCCCTTAACTGTGCCGGAAAAGTGGATGTGGATGAAAAGTATGTCATTCACGAGGGTTTGCTGTATGTCAGAGACTCTAAAGTGACTTGTGGACTACATCCAATGAAACAGCTCAAATTCTATGCGCCTACATCCATCAGAGGTACTTTGTTAAAATACTACCATGACCACCCTACTGCTGGACACCTCGGAATTACCAAAACATCATCAAAACAACATCTGGCCAAAAATTACAGAGGATGTGAAGAGATACGTTACCTCATGTTCCGTGTGTCAATTGACAAAGCCTAGTCAAAAGAAACCAGCGGGTCTGATGGTCCCAATCAAACCACAAAAACCCTGGGAATACACTGGAGTAGACTTTGTGGGCCCTCTCCCTCGGACGCAGACTGGAAATGAATATATCCTTGTGTTTGTCGACTACTTCTCGAAGTGGGTAGAAGTAAATGCAGTCCGAACAGCGACAGCGCAAGTTGCTGCAAGTAAGTTCCTGAGCGAAATCTTTGCCAGACACGGTGCACCGACTTACCTGATTTCAGACCGTGGTATGCCATTTGTGAGTAACCTCTTCGAGGATGTGGTGGCCACCCTGGGTACAGAACACAGGTTGACTACGGCATATCACCCACAGACAAACACTACAGAAAGGGTGAACTGTACCTTGAAAACAGCCATTCGTGCATACGTGGGGGACAAACACACCTCATGGGACAGATACATACCTCAGATATGTTTCGCTCTTCGTACTGCGCCACATGAGAGTACAGGCCTGTCACCGTCAATGATGTTGTATGGACGTGAGCTTGAGACTCCACTTGATTTGGTCACACAACCGAATGTTGATGGAGTGGATGACCCGGATGTAACATACCCGGAGAATTTGAGAGCTTCCTTACAAGACGCTCATGATCACGCCAGAGTAGCTCTAGAGGAAGGACATAAACGTAGGAAACGATACTATGACCTAAAACGGCGTTCGGTTTCTTATGTTGTGGATGATCTGGTTAGAGTGAAAACACACCCGAAGTCTAATGCAATAGCAAACTTTACAGCCAAGCTGGCTCCAGTATACTCTGGTCCATACAGGGTCTCAAAAGTACTGTCTGATGTCAACTACAAGCTGGAAAAAGTCGATACTGGAGAGGATGTTGGTGTGTTTCACGTTGTGAACCTTCAGCCCTTTCACTCATGGAATACTGCTTTGTCCAAACAGAAACTCCCTGAGGATTGTGACAATGGACAATCGTGGGATGAAGGAGCCTCTATCCAAAACGGGGCTAGAGAATCTGACAATACTGCCTTAAGTGTTGCTGGAGACTGGTTGACCGAACTCCCCAATGACGTTTACACCGAAAGCTTACCTGAACAGACACTTGACGGTGCTGTTTTTACAGACACAGAGTGCTCTGATACAAATGACCCGTTCCAGGGTACTGACCGTTATAACTTGAGACCGAGACAGAACCCAAGAATTACTTCTGACTGGACAGTTAATAGGTGGACTAACCCATATCATACACGCAAGATTGAAGTTAAGTAAGGAGAGATGAAACAATGGTTTTGTTTGTCACTTGTTGTTTATTGACATGTTCAAGGTTTGATGTTTTGGGGAAAAAAAGGGAAAGGGAAAAAACAATGTATTCCATATGTGGGTGTTGCACACAGTTGTTTTGTTTTATTGAACTTAAGTGCAATGTATTGTGCTTTATTTTTGTTTTTCTCACCCTGTAACAGCTTTTCAACTGTGGCATGTATGTATGGTTGTTAAGTGAAACAGTCAGGCTCCCTGGTTGTGTACGGCTGGGGTCAGCCTTTATTTGACAGGGGGGGGATCTGTAACAAGTAGAATTAGGTACTGCGCCTTTAAGATGAAACGTACTCTGGTACTCCCTCACTCAGAGTGGGCAGTCGATATGAGAAGCGCGAGCTGTAAACATCGCATGTATGCGTGCAAGCCTGTTTTATATTTCTCCATCCATCCATCCATCCATCCATCCATCCATCTTCAACCGCTTATCCGAAGTCGGGTCGCGGGGGCAGCTGCTCCAGCAGGGGGCCCCAAACTTCCCTATCCCGAGCCACATTAACCAACTCTGACTGGGGGACCCCGAGGCGTTCCCAGGCCAGTGTGGAGATGTAATCTCTCCACCTAGTCCTGGGTCTTCCCCGAGGCCTCCTCCCAGCTGGACGTGCCTGAAACACCTCCCTAGGGAGGCGGCCAGGGGGCATCCTTACCAGATGCCCAAACCACCTCAACTGACTCCTTTCAACGCAAAGGAGCAGCGGCTCTACTCCGAGCTCCTCACGGATGACTGAGCTCCTCACCCTATCTCTAAGGGAGAAGCCCGCCACCCTTCTGAGGAAGCCCATTTCGGCCGCTTGTACTCGCGACCTAGGAAATCTAAAACACTGCAAGGGCGCAGTGTTTTATATTTCTGTTGCTCTTATTCTGCTTTTATTTCTATTCGGTAACGCAGTTGTTGTTAGCTGTGTGTGTTTTGCAAACTGCCCATGTGTGCGTGGGACCGACGACGCTGATAATAAATCACCCTGGTGGAATATCAGTTACGTCTTGTGAGTCTTTGCTTACACCTGACTACAACCATTTAGGCAAGCTATCCGGCCCCTTTTGATTAAAAGCGTTACAAGCTGATTGAAACAACTTTTTCAATGATCTTGCCTATGAAAGGAAGATTTGAGATCGGTCTATAGTTGCTTAATATGGTCTTATCCAGATTGCTCTTTTTCAAGAGGGGCTTGACAACTGCAGTTTTCAGGGAGTTTGGAAAACTCCCAGAGAGAAGTGAGGAGTTTATCACTTCTAGGAGATCTACTTCTAAACAGTTGAACACACTTTTGAAAAAAGATGTGGGAAGTGCATCAAGGGCGCAGGTTGATGTTTTATGGTGCTGTATGGTTTCTTCCAAAATTTTGCCATCAATTTCTTTGAAATCAGACATAGTAACTACTTTCTCAGGTTGTGGTTTGATTTATCTGACCCCAGCACAACTCAAAGATGTGCTGATCACCTTTCTGATATTATTGATTTTTTCAGAGAAGAAAGAAGCAAACTCACTGCCCTTGCTGTCTGAGAGCATTTCACTGGGAATCTGGCTTGGGGGGTTTGTCAGTCTCTCTAAAGTCGCAAAAAGAGTGCGTGTGTTGTTTATGTTGCTGTTTATAATATTCGAGAAGAAAGTCTGTCTAGCTTTGCCTAGTTTCATATTAAAAGCATTAATGCTGTCTTTGTAGATGTTATAATGGACTACAAGTTTTGTCTTCCTCCACATGCGCTCTGCTTTTCTGCATTGTCTTTTCATATTTTGCACTGCTGTTGAGTTTCTCCAAGGTGCTTTTTGTCTTCCACTCTTCTTCCTGACTTTCACAGGAGCAGTATCATCAATTACACTTTTAACTTTTGAGGTAAAAGAATCAAGGAGAAAATCAAGAGTCAGCAGATATACTTGGTGTTAAAGATATAGCCTTCATAAATAGTACACTAGTGTTCTCATTTAAGCATCTCTTCTTGACAGACACAGATCTAGCTTCAATGGCAGGAGAGATCAATATATCAAAGATATATTGATCTCAAGAATAGATTATTGTAATGAATTACTGTAACACAGGGAAGAAGTCAAGAAAGCTGGATCTCGGTGCAGCCAAGGATTTTAATGAAAATTGGCAAAAACAAACAATTGGTTAAAACAGGAACAAAGAAAACATCCACGATGGGAAACAAGAACATAAACAGGAAAAACATCCACGAAGGGTAAAGCCAAAACACGGACGCTCTGGATACATACACATTTAAATTCATACAACAACTGACCAAGAACAAGCAAACAACAGAGCATTATATACACAGTGGGTAATGACTTAATGAAACACAGGTGAAGACAATGAAAGACAGCTGGCAGTGATGAGAGCAGGGAATATGGGAAGTGTAGTCCATGGGGAACAGATGACAGAGGCAAAACACAGGTCAGACAAAATTTAATCGTGACAATTACTGGGAGGATGTCCATCAAGATCAATAAATAAACTTCAATTGGTTCAAAATGCAGCAGCCAGAATGCTAATGAGAACCAAAAAATATGATCATATTAACCCCATTTTTTCATCATTAAATTGGCTACCTGTGAAATTTCATATTAATTTTAATATTCTGTTAACTACATACAAAGCTTTGAATGGTCTAGCTCTGCAGTACTTAAGTGACCTTCTACCATGCTATATTCCATCACTTTCATTACAATCACAAAATTCTGGCCTGTTAATAGTTCCTAGAATATCAAAATCCACAAAAGGAGGAAGATCCTTTTCATATTTGAGGCTTCAGTGGCGGCCATTTTGTGTAAGCATCAACATCAGCTAGAGTGAAAGTGAACATCAGTAGCTCCAGTCTGATTCACCGTGACTGTTCATCAATGTCATGCTCCCCAGCAACCCTGTCGCCTGGCAACCCTCACAGTTCACAGAGACGTCGAGAAAGAGAAAAGATTCAGTTCCAACAAGTTGTATTGGCATGATGAACAAAAGCTTTAAATACACATACAATTACAAATATAGCTTACAATTATATCTAAAATATAAAGATAATGATAAAAGTAGAAATAAATACAGATGTTTTTATATATAATATTAGCACAAAGCTCAATGTTATCGAGCCTCTTTACAAATCCATCTGTCTCTCTAAGATTCAATTCCACATTTTATGAAGGTCAGTTTACTCACAGTTCTGGATTCATGGTTCCCAGCAGCTGCATACATTCATACATGCATACTTCATTCATGATGGACTGCCCTCAAAACCGGTTCAGTTTTCAAATTTTCTATATTAGCTTCATATTGAATATGGATGTGCACGGAAACTGTTTGTAATACTGGATCCACGAGGGTTCACAAATGGTTATTCAGAAGTCGAGTCTCAGGAATTACTAATGTTTACTGCAATGGATATGTGTCAAACACTAATCAAATTAGCTGGTAATAAAGACCACAGTGACCGATGCATAGATACATAGATACATAGATATTAAAATGAAAAAATCACTTATATTATATTCAATCAAAAATAATCAAACTGTCCCTACTTGCAGCATAGTATTCTACATGATAAAATACTTAATTCAAGAGCACTCCTGATATGTTCTGCCCAGGCTGGTTTGCATTTCAGTGAGACAGCGACTGCTATTGTCATGTGTGTGCAGTGTCTGAACTCCAGAGCAAAAGGAGAAGAAAACATTGGCTTCCCAACTTTGCCAGGTGAAAAACTATCTGGAATCATATGTAACAGTGTAAAAAAGCTAGATGGAGCACAACAAATTAAACAGAATGCAGGTGTCTTGAGATGTATTTACAGAAATTAGTTCCTGTCCTTTTCTGCGGACCCCTTCGGCATATCACGGTGCTATTTTGCGTCCCTCTTCAGCCAGTCATGTCCCTTTTGACATAACGCGGCTGCCCATTTCAGCTTAGTGGCACCTGTTCGGCCCCACTTCACGGCCGGACCACCGGAAAATTTCCTGGTTCATTCTATGGCCTTAACATGGTGTCTAAAAAATGACATGCTGACAAAAAAAAATTGAGAAGCGGTGCACAAGAACAATTGAAAAACAGTGCAGACACGTGCATGTGTAAAAAGCCCTCAACTCACCTTGTAACGGTTTGTTGGGACCCTTTTGCTCAGGTCAGGTTGAAGACCTTTATTTCATGTGTTGAATATCCGATTACTGATTTTGGTAATCAAAAACAGGTGTGTGGCACGGTTACCCGAATAATGACTATCCGTGCACATCCCTAATACTGACCTTCATTAACCCTTCTGCAGCAATAGTGGACTCCTGACACCAACAAGATCCATCTTGAAATGTAAAACAAGTGTTCAACTTGTGTTTCAGTATTCACAATCACAAATTCAGCCTAAACTTACATTGTAAATTTAGAAACTACCCTATTTACACTGCAAAGGTATTCTGAAAAACCAGAGCAGGATTAAGAATTTATTGGTGTTATAATCTGACAGATATTGTTGTGTTGAATCTTGGATAAAATGTGTGAGTGTGTTGATGGAATCTGAATTGCATGTGGGGTGTCAGGGATTTTACACACTTCATCCGCAATTACCTGCTAACAGCTGGTTACTGCACTGCAATCAGCAAACCATTAACACTCCACATCCAACCCTCAGTGACTGACTGATAGATAGCTGTACCATTAACAAACACATGCAGCACTGATGCATTTCTCTCACACATACACACACACACACACACACACACACACACACACACACACACATACTCAACAGCCTTCTTTCTCTCTTCATCGACAAAAAATGGCAAGTGTTTCTCACAGATGCCCTGCAAAAGTATATAAGTATAATTCTAAGACTATATTTAAGAGCAGTGATAGACTGGCCATCTGTCACACCGGGCCTTTTCCCATGGGCCAGACGAGTATTGGGCCAGTCAATCACCTCACTCTTATTTATTAATCACTGCAATTTACTGCTGTGCATGGAAAACATGAAATACTCCAAAAGTGGGGTTCTGGTTCCATGCGAGAGTCGGACGTGTGAATGGCGAGCTCTGCACACTTTGCTAGTTTTATTATTATTTGTGTCATAAACCTGTGAGATTCGATACACCCTGATTCTTAACTGTTCTATGAAGACAATATGTCAATGAATCCTCGGGAGATATTAAAAGACACTTACGTGCTCAAGCTGATACCACAGACAGGGCTGCAGACCAGGGACTCAGTTTGGACGGTACAGTGGTAGAGATCCAGCATCAACAGTCCAGCATATCGGTGATGCTGATGGAGGTCATAGAAAACAGAAACAGATCAATTATCTGGAGACATCAGAGAGGGAAATAGCTGTTAATCCGCTAGCGACCAAGATGGATTTGCTATGCATTTGGGAAAAACTATGCATGTTCTTGTTCCCAGACTTTGCAAACTCGATAAGAGAGAAACGTGAATGATTCAAGGAATTAAGAAACCCTTACATCAACGGAAGGTCGCTTTTGCTCTGATGTTTCCAGCCAAATTTACAAGAGACACTAAGGATGTATGTAGAGAATTTACATGCCCACAGCAAGCACTGTCCTTCATAAAAACATTGGTGTGAGTAAGCCATTTGGCTGACGGCATGCTGCACGACTGTTTGTTTGTAGCCTGCTTTCAGTAGGCTGCTTAGCATTGCTTATTCTTATTCTCTTAACATTCATCGTTAAATTTATCGTTCATTGTTATATCCTTTTGTCATTTTAACGCGCTTCAGGTTTTCCGCTTTTTTACTGTTTCATCTGCGTGTATTTTACCTGTTGCTGTTGGCGCATAGGTAGAGTCTGTGTTTGTAGCCTGCTAGCTTTTAGCATCGCTTATATATCTGTTTCCCTTCTGTCGCTCTCTCCACGTTGTGTCGGAGAAGCGACACTAGGGGTCTCTCTTGAGCGCCGATATCCACCTCTGATCTATGAAAAAAGGCCAATGAGAGTTGGCAGCCGGTATTTGCATGTCCGCCCCGGACATACGGGTATTTAAGCGGCGCAAATACGGGAGTTCATTCAGAAAATTTCTTCGGAGCCGATGGTCTGTCTGCAGTTTGCTGCGAGTTACACACCACTTTAAACGTTCCTGTTTCCTCTGACGATCTGCATGCTGTTGGATCTTGACAGCGCACAACAGCGGCTTTCTCCTTCAAATTGCACGGCATGCATTGTTGCCCCTGAGCGCTTCGACAGCGCAGACACACACACACACACTGTGTATTAAAAGAGTAAATTCCTATTAAAAGAGTAATTTCTCTAAAAGAGCAAAACACAGCGGCGTTGAACGTCCTTTTCAGGACACGTCTTTTTCAAGATGCCCTTCCACCCCTGTGTTGTTCCTGGATGCGGTAGAGTGCTCTCCGCTTCAGACGGCAACAGGCGCTGTATCGTGTGTTTGGGCCGCGATCACACCAAGGCGGTATTTGTGGATGGCTCATGTTCTCACTGCGAGAACATGACCAGGACCACGTTGCGGTCGTGGCTTGTTTTCAACAGAAAGCAAGCCACCCCAGCTGCACCCCGCATTGCTCCTTCTTCCCACGGGATTGAGGACGATGCGGTTGGATCTGGGGGCGATTTGGGGGTGGCAGCGTGTGCAGTTTCGTCAGGTAGCCCCCCGCGAACCTCCCGTTCCCCGACACGCTCGCTGGTCCCGTCACTTCGCGGCGATAGCGGCTTCGCCTCCACGGCCCGGCTGTCTATCCTCCGAGCCCGAAGCAGATGAGCTCGCCGCTGCATCGGAGAGTGTGATGTCTGATGCCGAGGACTCCCCTGGACTGCCGCCTTCGGGCCAGCAGGCCCAGGCTGAGGCCAACGCTCCGATGTCTGACTACCTCCTGGCGTGGCCGCCCCGTACTCCCATACAAGCCCTGTAGGACATCCTCGCTCAACGCGAAGGCCTACAGTGCGGCTGGACGCGCTGCCTCCGCCCTGCATGCGATGGCCCTCCTGCAAGTCCACCAGGCCAAAGCACTCAGAAACATGCACGGGGTGGACCTGATCCTGATGTGCTGCAGGAACTGCGCTCAGCGACCGACCTCGCCCTGAGGCGGCGAAGGCCACAGCGCAGGCACTCGGACAGGCGATGGCCACCCTAGTGGTCCAGGAACGCCATCTTTGGCTCAATCTGGTCGAGATGCGTGAGGCCGACAAGAACCGCTTCCTGGGCGCACCTGTCTCTCAGATTGGCCTTTTCGGCGACACCGTCGAGGACTTCGCCCAACAGTTCTCCGCGGTGAAGAAGCAGGCGGAGGCCATCTCTCACTTCATGCCCGCCGCCAGACCTGCCGCTACGGGCCCTGCCCGTCTGCCCGCCGAGGCGTCCCCTCGCGAAGAAACCAGCTCCTGCTCCGCCTCAACCCGGGCCCAGCTCGCAGCCCCAGCGTCGAGCACCCCGCAGGCGGCGCGCGCCCCTGTCTCCACGAACCCCCTCTAGGACCGGAAGGCTCCCAAGCGTTCCTGAGACAGCCGACCCAGAGCCGAAGACGTTAGCTCGGAGGTGGTAAGACTGCTCCGTCCCCGGTGGAGGGCCGGGAGGAGAATACTTCGTTTTTCATTTGCCACACCCCTGGCGGGGCTGTGGTACCCACATTCTCAATAAAAGAGCTATTTCCTTTGCCTCTGGGTCACCTGGCCCGCAAATGCCGTTCTCACGGCAATCTGCTTTCAGATTACGACAGTCCCGGTACACCGGACGCGGCGATCCCGCCTTCCGTCTGCCCACGACTGTCCCCTGGCCGGCTTTCGCTTCCCAACGCATCACGCTGGCTGCACCGGACCATTCGACTCGATTACGCAATTCAGTTTGCCCGGCTCCGGCCCCCTTCAGGGGCGTCCGCTTTTCCGCAGTACACGGCGAGCATGCCAGTTCCCTGCGCACGGAAATCGCAACCTTCTTAGCCAAGGGCACGGTAGAGCCCGTCCCTCCAACCGAAATGAGGAAGGGTTTCTACAGCCCATACTTCATTGTACCCAAGATAGGCGGCGGCTTACGACCAATCCTGGACCTGCGAGTTTTCAATCGGGCCTTGTTAAAACTCCCGTTCAAAATGCTCATGTAGAGAAATATTCTGGCTGGTGTTCAGCATCTAGATTGGTTCGCAGCGGTAGACCTGAAGGACGCGTACTTCCACGTCTCAATTCTACCACGACACCGACCCTTCTTACGGTTCACGTTCGACAGCCAGGCTTTTCAGTACAAAGTCCTCCCCTTCGGCCTGTCTCTGTCCCCTCGCGTCTTCACGAAGGTCGCAGAGGTGGCCCTTGCCCCACTACGAGTAGCCGGCATCCGCACAGAGACCAGGTGCTCCGGCACCTCAGCCGCTTGGGGCTTCAGGTCAACTGGGAAAAGAGCAAGCTCACTCCGGTTCAGAGCATCTCTTTTCTCGGGTTGGAGTTAGACTCAGTCTCAATGACAGTACGTCTCACAAGCGAGCGTGCTCAGTCGGTGCTGGACTGCCTCGCTTCCTTCAAGCCAGGCACAGTGGTCCCTCTACAACTTTTCCAGAGGCTCCTGGGGCATATGGCGTCCTCCGTGGCGGTTGCGCCACTGGGGTTGATGCATATGAGACCACTCCAGCACTGGCTCCAGACTCGAGTCCCGAGACAAGCATGGCACCACAGCACGCATCGGGTAAGGATCACCCCCGCCTGCCTCAAAACACTCCGACCCTGGACAGACCTCTGCTTTTTACGGGCAGGAGTTCCCCTACAGCAGGTGTCCCGACGCGTTCTGGTCACAACCAACGCCTCCCGGTCCGGGTGGGGTTCCGTGTGCAGCGGGCCCCGCTGCGTTGGCACATCAATTGCCTGGAGTTGCTGACCGTCCTTCTTGCTCTCAGGAAGTTCCTCCCGTTAGTTTGGGACAAACATGTCCTCGTGAGATCGGACAGCACCACGGTGGTGGCGTACATAAATCGCCAAGGCGATGTACGCTCCCGCCACATGTCACAACTCGCCCGCCGTCTCCTCCTATGGAGCCAGCAGCGACTCAAGTCGCTGGCACACAGCTGGCCCTCGGGGCTGCGCAAGTACGCATTTCCCCCAGTGAGCCTTCTTGCACCGGTGCTGTGCAAGGTCAGGGAGGACGAGGAGCAAGTCATGTTAGTGGCCCCCTACTGGCCCACTCGGACTTGGTTCTCGGAACTCAGACTTCTCGCGACAGCTCCTCCCTGGCGAATTCCCCTGAGAAAGGACCTCCTCTCTCAGGGATGGGGCACGCTCTGGCACCCGCGCCCAGACCTCTGGAACCTCCATGTCTGGTCCCTGGACGGGATGCGGAAGAGCTAGCCGGCTTACCGGCGACCGTTGTGAATACAATCAACCAAGCCAGAGCCCCTCTACCAGGCACCTTTACGCCCTAAAGTGGCACTTGTTCGCAGATTGGTGTTCTTCCCGAACTGAAGACCCGCAGAGATGCGCAATCAAGTCAGTGCTCCTGTTCCTACAGGAGAGGCTGGACAGGAGGCTGTCCCCGTCCACCCTCAAGGTGTATGTTGCCGCCATTGCCGCCCACCACGATCCTGTAGACGGCAAGTCTTTGGGTAAGCACGACTTGATCCTCAGGTTCCTGAGAGGCGCCCGGAGGTTGAATCCCTCCCGGCCAGGCCTAGTTCTCTCCTGGGATCTCTCGGTAGTCTTGGCAGGACTCCAGAGACCTCCCTTCGAGCCGCTTGAATCAATTGGACTCAGGGCCCTCTCTCTTAAGATGGCCCTGCTGATCGCGCTCACCTCTATCAAGAGGGTCAGGGACCTGCAAGCGTTCTCTGTCAGCGACACTTGCCTGGATTTCGGTCCGGCGGATACGTCTGTAATCCTAAGACCGCGACCGGGCTATGTGCCCAAGGTTTCTACCACACCCTTCCGAGATCAGGTAGTGAACCTGCAAGCGCTGCCCCGGGAGGAGGCAGACCCAGCCCTTTCATTGCTATGTCCAGTGCGTGCCCTGCGCATTTACCTGGACCGCACACAGAGCACCAGATGCTCTGAGCAGCTCTTTGTCTGCTTTGGGGGACGGCAGAAAGGGAATGCCGTCTCCAAACAGAGGCTCGCCCACTGGGTTGTCGACGCCATCACACTGGCTTATCACACCCAGGCCGTGCCCCTACCCTTGCGGGTCCGAGCTCACTCAACAAGGGGTGTTGCATCCTCGTGGGCACTGGCCAAGGGCACCTCCCTAGCAGACATCTGTAGAGCTACGGGTTGGGCAACACCCAACACCTTCGCGAGGTTTTTCAACCTCCGCGTCGAGTCGGTTGTGTCTCGTGTTTTGTCAGGTCCGAGCCCGTAGAACTCGGTAACACGCAGACCGACCAGCCAGGTGGATCGCTTGCGCCCAGCGCCCTTTTCCTGACATCAAGGTAAAGTAGTGCACTCCGAGTCGGGACCCTGGTCGATTCCTCCCCAGCCCTCCGGGTCCGCGGTTCAGCGGAGGAACTCGCCGACCCAAGCCACTGCGGGTACCCTGATGGCTACCCTGTACTGGTATAGGTGCTCCACAGGTAAGGCCTCCTGCTCGGACTCCCCCTGTGTGTAATTCCACGGGTCTGTCCCCTTACAAGCGGACCCCCGTGTCTCCCTTAGGCAGTTACAGCTGCCCCGGTCACCGTGCTGTAGCAACTCCCCCCTTTCGAGGCTGGATCTACCACCGCACCATACTTTCCACAAGAGCCCTAAGACGGCCGTGTGACGTGTCTACCACTTTTCCTCCCCAAGAAAAAGGGCAGGTGTGGTCTCCGTAGGGTCTGGGTAAGACCCCCTTCCCTATATGCGTGTAAGGGCCCCGGCCATGATTGCTCTATGCGAGAAACATAGACAGAAAAGAGGCCCAGCCAGGCTGGCCTGTTCCCATGTTGGCAAACATCGCCTTGTTCCCCTTCCAGGGTAACTAGAAGGATTCCGATGTTCTTATGGGGCATTGGGGAAGGGTACGTGCAGCCAGGTACAGACGATGCACGGCACTGGATGAAATCCCTGCCCGCCTCTGTATCGGCGGTTCACGTACACGGTTCAACGCATAGCAAGATTGGAATGGGTCCCCTATTGTTGCTTCTCCAACACAACGTGGAGAGAGCGACAGAAGGGGAACATTTGGTTACTTATGTAACCTCCGTTCCCCGAGGGAGGGAACGACACGTTGTGTCTTTCCTCCGCCATGTCGCTGAACCGAGCCACTGTTGTGGCCGGACCATTTCCGGCTCCTCAGAAAAATCCTGAATGAACTCCCGTATTTGCGCCGCTTAAATACCCGTATGTCCGGGGGCGGGACATGCAAATACCGGCTGCCAACTCTCATTGGCCTTTTTTCATAGATCAGAGGTGGATATCGGCGCTCAAGAGAGACCCCTAGTGTCGCTTCTCCGACACAACGTTTCGTTCCCTCCCTCAGGGAACGGAGGTTACATACGTAACCAAACGTTTTTCACCTTTAATCATTAACATCTGCCATTTTTAAGCATGCATCGAGTTTTCCCTCGTATTATTCTCTTATCACGATTCAACTGCGTGCATATTCCACCTTCATCGCCTTTCTATTTTTATCGCAATTAAACTGCATGCATTTTTCAGCGTGCACCCATTTTTCTCCTCTGTGTTACACAGATTATTGCATCGATCTCAAAGCACCGCTTATAAAGAACATCCAACAAAAACAAACAATTGCGTGAGGGATTCACATCAATCTCAAACCCTCACCGCTCAGGAATAACCAACATCAACAAACAATTTGCGGTAAGTCATGGCATCCGCTTTACCATAGCCTCCTCCTTCAGCAGTGAGAGATTCACATGTGATAAATGTAAGGAATTAGTCAGGCTGACAGAGAAGGTTAATGTGTTAGAGACATGCATAAGAAACACTAGTGGAGGTCAGAGAGAAAGAGAAGCCGGTAGATACTATTTCGGATGCGGTCAGTACAGAGAGCAACACACACACACTCTGGCTAATTTTAACACACTCTGGCTAATTCTAAACGTAGATTTTCTAAAATTGTTATCCATGTCGGCACTAACAATGTCTGGCTTCGCGAGTCGGAGATCTCTAAAGATAATGTTAAAGAGGTGTGTGAATTTGCAAAAACAATATCAGACACTGTAATATGCTCTGGTCCCCTCCCTGCTTGTCGTGGTGATGAGGGTTATAGTAGACTAGTGACACTGAATGGCTGGAAGTCTGAGTGGTGTCTGAAGAATAAAGTAGGATTTATAGACAATTGGAAGAGTTTTTGGGGAAGACCTGACCTGCTAAAGAGAGACAGACTCCATCCCTCCAGGGAATATGCCGCTCTCCTCTCTAGTCATTTGGCTCATAGTCTTAATAATGATAGTATTTGACTAACTGGGGCCTAGGTCAGGAAGCAGACAAACTGGTTAATCTGAACATCTGCTAGCTGCCTTGAGATGTCACACAGGTCACATAAACTACAACACATAGAGACTGTATCACCTAGATATCTCGTAGAGACTGTGTCTGTTCCCCGAACTACCAAACACAATACCCTCGCTAAATCATTTAGAATTTTTTTTATTAAGGTCAAACTTGAACAAAACAAACAAATTAAAGATACACATAATATTATAATAGGGCTACTAAACATTAGATCTATTTCTACTGAAGCACTAATTGTTAATTAAATGATTACAGATCATAGATTGGATGCGCTCTGTTTGACTGAAACCTGGATTAAACCAGGTTTCAGTCAAACACCCCCAGGTTATTGTTATAAACATGAGCCTCATCTGAAGGGTCAAGGAGTGGTGGTGGTGTAGTGGTCTAATTCACATAACTGGTAAACTAGTAATCAGAAGGTTGGTGGTTCGATCCCCACAGCCACCACCATTGTGTCCTTGAGCAAGGCACTTAACTCCAGGTTTCTCTGGGGGGATTGTCCTTGTAATAAGTGCACTGTAAGTCGCTTTGGATAAAAGCATCTGCCAAATGCATAAATGTAAATGTCAAGGAGGAGGTGTTGCTACAATTTACAGTGATGTTTTTGGTGTTACTCAGAGGACAGGATATAAATGTAAGTCTTTTGAACTAATAATGCTTAATGTGACACCGTCATTATAAATAAATAAAAACCACTGTCGTCTTTTACCCTTGTACAGTGTATAGATCACCTGGGCCATATTCTGATTACCTTGGTAAATTTGCAAATTTTTTATCAGATCTTGTAGTTACTGTAGATAGACCTTTAATTGTTGGTGAGTTCAACATTCACATAGATAATGAAAATGATACATTGGGATTAGCATTTATCAATATTCTCAACTCTCTTGGAGTCAGACAAAATGTAACAGGACCAACTCATCGCCATAATATGGAATGGTGGTGGCATAGTGGGCTTAAGCACTTAACTATTAATCAGAAGGTTGCTGGTTCTATCCCAACAGCTGCCACCACCATTGTGTCCTTGAGCAAGGCACTTAACTCCAGGTTGTTCTGAGGGTATTGTCCCTGTAATAAGTGCACTCTAAGTCACTTTGGATAAAAGCATCTGCCAAATGCATAAATGTAAATGTAAATAATCATACGCTAGATTTAATTCTGTCATATGAAGTTGATGTTGATAATATAGAAATTCTGCAGCAGAGTGATGACATCTCGGATCATTACCTTGTCTCTTGTATGCTGCAATCAGCTAATGTTACTTAATCTACACCACGCTATCGTTCAGGTAGAACTATTTTGACCACTAAAGATAGCTTCACTAGGTCTATCTCATACACTCAATAAACCCCAAAGCCCAGAAGAACTTGATGGAATAACAAAAAATATAAATGCAGTCTTCTCTAGCACTCTTAATAGTGTCGCCCCCCTTTGATTAAAGAAAATGTAAGAAATAAGCCCTGCACCATGATACAATGATCACACTCATGCTCTCAAGAGAGCAGCTTGGAAAATGGAGCACATGTAGAAAAATATAAGATTTTAAGTATTTCGTGGTGCTTGGAAGGATAGTGTCTGCAGATACAGACAGGCACTAAAAGCTGCCTGGTCAGCATCATTTTGTAAACTCATAGAAAATAACCCCAACAATCCTAGGTGTTTATTCGGTACTGTGGCTAAATATTCTAAGACATTCCATCGCAGCACAAGAGTAATGACTTCATGAATTTCTTTACAGATAAAATTGAAATAAACTGGAATAAATTGGAATTATGCAATCATCTGTCATAGCACCTCAGAAAACAGTGTCTAATAATTTTCCTCAAGTGCAACTTCAATCGTTCTCTGTCATAGGTCATAAAGAGCTAAAGAATTATCGAAACATCAAGTCAAGTCAAGTCATTTCACAGTTTATTTGTATAGAGCCTTTCACAACACACATCGTTTCAAAGCAGCTTTACAGAAGATCAGGCATTAACAGATGATAAAAATGTAATGTCTATAATGTCGATGAATCATCATTGTGTAATTAGATAAAATACGATGTTAATCATGTTTAAAAATAAGTAATTAAATATTAATTAAATAATAACCCCAGTGAGCAAGATATTGATGAAACGCCTAATGTTACCAGAAGAGCTGCAGCCCAGAATGAACCCCACCTGATATGTATGTTTAAGAGATGTCATAACTTATTTATATACTTATATACATCATTTATTTTACTTATTTTTACAAACTTGTAATGTCTAGCTGGTCAGGGAAATTGGACGGTTAATTCTACACTCACTTAGATCTTTGTCCTTTTTATGAATCAGACTGATCAGGGCTTGTGTCATGGTTGGCAGAAGCTTTCCAATCTTTAATGATTCCATATAAACTTCTTACAAAAGTGAAGGTAAAAATTTCACCACCAGCAGATTTCACTGAGAGAATGGTAGAAAAAGACTTCACTCCACTTTATATATCTAACCAAAAGCTTCCCTGCTTTGTCGCCCGACTCAAAGTATGACTGTCTTGCCCTAAATAACCAAAACCCCACCTTTCGCCCCAAAATAGTAGTATTTATATTGGGTCAATTCTCTGAGGCCATCATATGACATTCAGTGCTTCAGCTCCAGTCTCTGTGCTTTTAATATTCCCTTCCAACACCTCGAGTTCTCGTGCTTTGGATTTTTTGATGAATGAGGTATACTGTATTATCCGACACATATGAACTGCCTTAAGTACCTCCCAAGCCACACCCACAAAGGATACTGAGGACCAGTTGGTCTCCATATAAACATTGATTTATTCAGCCTTTAATATTTGTTGGAAGTCAGGATTTTGCAAAATATATACATTAAAGCACCAGCTATATGATTTTTCTCCATATTTGGCAACACCTCTAAACTAACTAGGGCATGATCTGAAACTAAGATGTTTCCAATTGAGCAATCAACAACAGATGAAATGAGGGACTTATTTATATTAAATTTATCAGATGCTGCCTTGATGTGGATGAAATCATACCTCAGTAATAGAAGTCAATGCACAAGAGTGGCTGATAAATGCTCTTCATTTGCTAGCTGTCCTACGGGGGTCAATTTTAGGACCGATTTTATTTAGTATTTATATTAATGATCTGCCTCAAGTATGTCCAGGTATAGATGTTATAATGTATGCGGATGATACTGTGCTTTTTACTCATGCAAGAACTAAAGAACTAGTTGCAAACAAACTGTCATCTGCAATGGTGAAAGTGTCAAATTGGTTGAACGAGTCTTGTTTGTCTCTAAATGTAAGTAAAACTGTATGCACGTATTTTACTGCACGAAAACAAAACTCTGTGAATCCAGATATCATATTTAATGGTGAAGCAATCAAATTTACATTTATGCATTTGGCAGACACTTTTATCCAAAGCGACTTACAGAGCACTTATTACAGAGACAATCCCCCCGGAGCAACCTGGAGTTAAGTGCCTTGCTCAAGGGCCCAACAGTGGCATCTTGGTGGTGCTGGGGCTTGAACCCCGATCTTCTGGTCAGTAACCCTGAGCCTCAACCACTGAGCCACCACTGCCCACAAGTACATACTCTGTACATACTCTGATTTGTGACGCATGTTAAATATTTAGGAATAATAATAGACCAACACCTGTCTTTTAAAAAGCAAGTAAAAAGGGTTATAAATAATGTTAAATTCAATTTGAATAATTTTAAAAGCATCAGGCACCAGCTCTCTGAATCAGCTGCACTTCTTTTAGTACATACTCTGATTCTACCTCACTTGTCGTATTGCATAACAACTTGGTCACAAGCAGATGCAACTACACTTAAGCCTGTGTACTCCCTTCATAAACAAATCATGAAAGTGTTAGATAAAAAACCAAGGGACTACCATCATTGTACTATTTTGAAAAGGTTACATTTTTTAAATATGAATAATTTTGTATTTTATACTGATGTGTGCCTGATGTACAACATTTTTCATAATCTTGCTCCACCCCCTCTTCAGGGATGCGTGACCCATAATGGAAGTGCAGGCAGGACTAGAGCATCTGCCAGGGGAGATTTGGTACCGCAGTACAGAAAAACAGCCTTTGGGCAAAAAGCTTTTTCAGTTAGAGTAGTGGGGTTGTGGAATTCCCTACCTACAAACATTCAAAGCCTCAATAGCTTCTTAATTTTTAAAAATAAGCTTAAGTACTGGCTACTATCACAACAGATCTGCAACCACTAATGACTGTGTTGTACATTATCTGTTTTATATTCTGGTTTTAAATTTTATATTCTGTACATGTATGTATTGTGATGTTTTATGTGGGGTATATGTAATGTATGTTCCCTTCCGAGGGAACTCGCACTGCGTCGTTGAAAATGACTCTTTGGGGAACGCTCCTTAGCGTGCGCCTCTGAATTATGAATGAAACTATTCCAATCTTGATTGGTGTTGCGTCATGACGTAACATGTGACGGCATAACCGGATGCATAAAAGTGACGCCGGTACACATACACATTAGCTTTCGCTCTTCAGCAAGCGCTCTGTGTTGAAATTGTTTGTCTTATTTGGTGTTGTTTGTCTGATTTAAAAATATTATGGCCACCGAACAGTTCAAGAAGTGCATGCACTCCTGCCCTCGTTTCATTACGGGTAGGGACACGCACGCTTTATGTGTGAATTGTTTGGGAGCGCAGCACGCACAGGCAGCTCTCGAGGGATCTGCCTGTGAAAGTTGTGAAGCACTACCCATGAGAGTGCTGTGCTCCCGGTTGGCGTGCTTCGATGAGCACGGTCAGGCTCGCGTTCCCCACGGTTTTGGTCCCACGTCTGTTGAGGCAGCGCGGCGATTGAAATCGCGGGGTTCGCAGCGGGATTTTGCAGATGAGAATGAGACTGCTGCGGCACGTTCTCATTCTTCGTTTGAGGATCCCGAGCCTACTGTGAGTGGTGCAGAAGCCCGCGTCGCGGCTTCTTCTGCCCATGATCAGGTCCCCTTGCTTGAGCTCACTGCTTCCGAGGAAGTGGATATGCTCAGCATCGATGCGGACGACCGTGAGCCAAGCACGCCAGTTTTTGGCCAAGCTTATGAGGAGCTGATTGAGGTTGTGACGCGTGCGTGGCCAGACTGAATATCAGCTGGCCACAAAATGAGCAGGGAACGCAAGTTGAAAGCAATTAGACGTGCGTTTCCTGCGGCACAGATCACAAACTCAGCGCCGGGGTTTGCCGTTTATCCCCGATCTCCACAAAGATATCTAAAAGCGAGATCGTGGGGTAAACCGCATTAGATCCCGTATCTCCAGCCCCAGTGTTTGATTACAGATGATGTTTTGGGGGCACGGTATATGGGCTAAAACCCCGGCGCTGCCTAGTAAGCCCTGCAGAGATACATCTGCTTTAATAAGTAGGGCTTACATGGCCGCACACAATCGGTGTTGGTTTCCGCCGTCTCTGACGCCGGGCCACATCAATTTCCAGCGAACGTACAGCGAACGTTCGTGTCAAAAAAAAATAAAAAAAAAATAAATAAAAACAACAAGCATCAATTGTGGTCACAAGAACCGTATCGACTAAATCCTGCCGGTTTCCCGCTTCAGGAAGTCGGGAACAGTGCTCGAAAAACACCGAGACCAGCCTCGAGAGGCTGGTTCCCTTAGTTGAAGCTTCAGGAAAGAGATCCTACCGAGGTGGTAGAACCTCGGAGGGCTGTCCCCGCTGCAGAGCAACCGAGGTTGCTCTCGCAGCGGAGTCCTCAGGAAATCGGTGTCGGTTCCCGCCGTCTCTGACGCTTCGGGCCACATCAATTTCCAGCGAACGCACACCGTGCCGTTCGTGTCAAAAAAAAAAACAAGCATCAGTGGTGGTCACAGAAACCGTATCAACTAAATCCTGCCGGTCTTTCGCTTCAGGAAGTCGAGAACAGTGCTTGAAAAACACCCGAGACCAGCCTCGAGAGGCTGGTTCCCTTAGTTGAAGCTTCGGGATAGAGGGCCTACCGAGGTGGTAGAACCTCGGAGGGCAACCGAGGTTGCTCTCGCAGCGGAGTCCTCAGGAAATCGGTGTTGGTTCCCGCCGTCTCTGACGCTTCGGGCCACATCAATTTAAAAAAATAAAAAACACACATCAATTGTGGTCACAAGGACTGTATCGACTAAATCCTGCCGGTATCTCGCTTCAGGAAGTCGAGAACAGTGCTCGAAAAACACCCGAGACCAGCCTCGAGAGGCTGGTTCCCGTAGTAGATTTTGTAGAGGCATGGAATCATCTTCCCAACATATCTGCATGGGTCCTGCATATAATAAAACCAGGGTACAAACTGCAGTTCGGGCACCGCCCCCAAATTCTCTGGGGTGGTGCAGACTACAGTGGTTCCGAGCAGGCTCAGGTGATGGAACAAGAAGTGCAATCTCTGCTGCTGAAGGAGGCCATAGAATGTGTTCCTCATTCAGACAGGGAGTCCGGTCTTTACAGCCGGTACTTTATAGTTCCAAAAAAAAAAAAAAAAAAGGATGGGGGGTTGAGGCCGATTTTAGATCTCAGAGTTTTGAACCGGCCTTTGAGGAGGTCCAGGTTCAAAATGCTTACCATTCCTGTCATCGTGAGTCAGATCAGATCCGAGGACTGGTTTGTCATGATAGATCTAAAAGACGCCTATTTTCATGTACCCATCCTTCCATGTCACAGGAGGTTCCTGAGGTTCGCTTTCGGGGGCGAAGCTTACCAATATCGGGTTCTTCCGTTCGGCCTAGCGCTCTCTCTCAGCTCCTGCTCCTCTGAGACTTCAGGGCATCCGCATACTGAATTTTATCGATGACTGGCTCATTCTGGCCCAGTCTCGAGAAATGGCGGTTCGGCATCGAGATGTCGTCCTTGGCCATATTCGAAGTTTGGGGTTGAGACTCAACACAAAAGAGTGTGTTACAACCATCCCAGTGCACAACGTTTCTGGGTGTTGTGTGGGACTCTGTTACGATGCAGGCACGCATGTCTCCTGCACGTATCGAGTCCATTCTGGCGATGGTGTCCGGGTTAAAACTAGGCCAGGCCATCACTGTAAAGCAGTTTCAAAGACTGCTGGGCCTCATGGCAGCGGCATCCAACTTGATACCTTTGGGCCTTCTACACATGAGGCCCCTCCAGTGGTGGCTGAAAGCCAAGGTGTTTTCCCCCAAGGGGAATCCATTTCGTATAATCAGAGTAACGCGCAGATGCCTTCGTTCTCTGCTAATATGGAAGAAACCTTGGTTCCTGTCCCTAGGGCCAGTGTTGGGAGCGTCATGTCGCCGGAAAACCATTTCGACAGACGCCTCCCTCACTGGCTGGGGCGCGGTCATGGACGGCCGCTTTGCCAGGGGTCTGTGGCAGGACCATCATCATTCTTGGCACATAAACTGTCTAGAGATGTTGGCTGTGTTCAGGGCTCTGAGGAGCTTCCTTCCAGACATCAAAGGTTACCATGTCCTAGTACGTTCGGACAATACATCAGTTGTAGCTTATCTGAACCGACAAGGAGGACTCAGATCGCGCCCTCTGTGCAGACTGGCGCATCAGATAATTCTTTGGTCCCAAGGGAAAATACTTTCTATCAGAGCATGTATATTCCGGGGGGTTCAGAATCAGGGAGCAGACATCCTGTCGAGGCAGGGGCTGAGGCCCGGGGAATGGAGACTTCATCCAGAGGTGGTGAAGTTGATATGGGACAAATTTGGACCATCAGAAGTGGATCTATTCGCGTCTCGAGAGACGTCCCACTGTCCACTTTGGTTCTCCCTCTCACATCCAGCCCCACTGGGGTTGGACGCCATGGTACAGGCTTGGCCGAGGCTTCGCCTGTACGCATTTCCCCCGAACGCTCTGCTCCCGGGAGTCCTGGAAAGGGTCCGCCAAGAGGGCATCAGTCTACTTCTGGTTGCCCCCATGTGGCCGGCCCAGTATGGTTCTCAGACATAATTTCACTCCTGATAGCTCCGCCATGGCAGATTCCTCTGAGGAGGGATCTGTTGTCTCAGGCGGGGGCACAGTCTTCCACCCTCGTCCAGAGCTGTGGAAACTGTGGGTCTGGCCCCTGAGGGGTTCAGTACCTAAATGCTGGTCTATCAGCGGGGGTGGTTGAAACCATACTTAGCTCTAGGGCTCCGTCTACTAGGAGATTATATGGCCTCAATTGGAATGTGTTCTCCACTTGGTGTAGAGAACATGAATTAGATCCAGTTAACTGCCCGGTGGCTTCAGTTCTGGAGTTTCTTCAAGATCGTTTCTCTGCGGGTCTCTCCCTTCCACACTTAAGGTGTACGTGGCTGCCATTTCGCGTTCCATGCACCACTGAGTGATGGGCCTCTGGGGAGGCACCAGCTGGTCATTCGTTTTCTCCGTGGTACATGGAGGATGAGACTGACAACCAGGTCCAGGGTTCCTGCCTGGGACCTGGCGGTGGTTCTCGAAGGGTTATCCCTGGCCCCCTCGAACCCCTTCAGTCGGCTTCAGCCCAAGGACCTGACGTTCAAGATGGCTTTTCTCTTAGCTATTACCTCTCTAAAGAGGGTGGGTGATCTTCAAGCCCTGGCAGTGACGCCAGCTTGCTTGGAGTTTGCCCCTGGCGGAGTTAAAGCCATTTTACACCCGAGACCTGGCTATGTGCCTAAGGTGCCGTCTAACACGGCCTGTCTACGGTCCTGCAGGCTTTTTATCCTCCACCTCATGTGTCGGCAGAAGAAGAGAGGCTCCATTTGCTCTGCCCTGTCAGAGCTTTGAGTGTTTACCTCGAGAGGTCCTCTTCTTGGAGGAGGTCGGACCAACTGTTAGTGTGTTTTGGGTCACCACTTGACTTGACCTAAGAAGGGGCTCCCTGCCTCGAAAGAAACCATTAGTAATTGGATTGTTCAGGCTATTATCTCGGCCTACAAGGTGCGCAATTTGCCTTCACCTTTGGCCGTGAGGGCTCATTCAACTAGAGGCGTGGCGTCCTCTAGGGCTCTCTTATCGGGAGTACCCCTCCAGGAGATCTGTGAGGCAGCCGGTTGGGCTACCCCGCACACTTTCATCAGGTTTTACAGTCTGCACCTCCCTAGTACGCCTGGCGCACGTGTGCTCTCGTCCTAGCTGAGTGCCTGAGTTCAGTTTCACCCTAGGACAGGCCTTTTTTTCGGTGCGTGGCCTAGTGAGCATTCGTTCCCCAAAGAGTCGTTTTCAACGGCGCAGTGCGAGTTCCCTCGGAGGGAACGTCTCGGGTTATGACTATAACCCTTGTTCCCTGAGAAGGGAACGAGACACTGCGTCGTCCTGCCATGCCCCTCAAGGCCTGAGAGTGGCTTGCTTCATCGCTAGGCTAATGTGTATGTGTACCGGCGTCACTTTTATGCATCCGGTTATGCCGTCACATGTTACGTCATGACGCAACACCAATCAAGATTGGAATAGTTTAATTCATAATTCAGAGGCGCACGCTAAGGAGCGTTCCCCAAAGAGTCGTTTTCAACGACGCAGTGTCTCGTTCCCTTCTCAGGGAACAAGGGTTATAGTCATAACCCGAGACGTTATTTTATTTGTTTACCTTCCCAGGGACAGCAGATGTAAACTAGCTATTAGCTAATTCTGGTGCAATTACTTTTAATTGTGCATTGTCCCTGTAAAAATAAACAATAAAATGAAATGAAAAAAATTATAATGGAATACATAGACTATCAATTAATTGCCAAAAAAAAGCCTTCATCAGCCAATTAACAAGGACAATTGCATCTATGTGAACTTCTACAGTTAATCCAGAATGGACTTCAAAGACATGAATCATTAATCTTACAGTTCAAACAAAATCGATGTTTAAACATTGACCCTTAACACTTAATTAGTTTAATAATTTTAAACCATGACTTGCACTATACATAAGTAATATTGTCATTATATTCATGATGTTAGTCAGAGGGGTACTGGCCCCCACAGTGAGTCTGGTTTTTCTCCATTAATCAACATCTTATGGAGTTTTTTGTTCCCTGCCGCAGTCACATTTGGCTTGATCTCTGGGGTTATAAATACAATTAATATTTATAAAATTTTTACACACAATTTATAATCACATTTAATCAAACTACACAGGGGGGCTGGGTGACTCAGGGAGAAGTAGAGGAGACATTGCGCTGTTCATAGAGGCGAAGAGGTCCTCTTCTGCCCTGTAAAATCTCACCCAGATTTGTTCCACTGCCTAGGGGTGGAGATTCCACTCCCCCGTCGGTATTTTCTGTCTGGACAGTAAATCTGCTCCCACATACTGGCATCCAGGGATATAAACTGCCCTGAGTGACAGGGTCTTGCCCTGGGCCCCAAGGAGAATCCGACATGCCAGAAGTTTAAGACCACTTAAGACCGCTACCCAGCCCATCAGGGAGGCATCTGTCATTAGCAACCTGCGATGACGAGACGCACCTAGAGTTGGACCCAAGGTAAGATACCGGGGTCTGAACCACATAGAAAGGGAACAAAGCCTTATTTTCCTTAGGGGACCGGCCCTTGGATGAATCCCACTGGCTTTTAGCCACAGCTGGAACGGTCTCATGTGCTGAAGGCCCTAAGGAATCACCGTGGATGCAGATGCCATGAGACCTAGTATTCGTTGATATTGACAAGCAGTGCAACCTTGACCTAGCCTGACTTTGCTCAGGGTGTTCTGAATAGAAATGATTCGTGCGGGAGACAATTATGCCTGCATCGTGATCGAATTCCATATAACCCCCAGATAAGTGATTCCCCGGGTGGGAGAGAGATTGCTCTCTGACGTTAAGTCTCAGACCCGGAGAAACCAGATGAGCAAAGACGATATCCCTGTGCTAAACTGCCAGTTCTTGGAACTGCGCTAGGATCAGCCAGTCGTCTATGTAATTCAGAATGCGGATGCCCCGGAGTCCCAAAGGAGCCAGTGCTGCATCCCTGCATTTCATGAATGTGCGAGTTAATAGGGCTAGGCTGAATGGAAGATCCCGATACTGGAAGGCTTCGCCCCCGAATGCGAACCTCAGGAACTTCCTGTGCTGTGGTAGAATTTCTATATGAAGATATGCATCCATGAGATCGATGGTGACCAGCCAAACGTGATGTTGGGCTTGTGACATGATCATCTTGATAGTTAGCATCTTGGTCTTGAACACCCTGACTGGGCAGTTCACGCCTTGAAGATCTAAGATCAAACGCAACCCCCCACCCTTTTTGGGAACCAGGAAGTATTCGCTGTAATAACCTGACTATTTCTCGGGAAGGGGAACATGTTCTATGGCCCCTTAAACCGAGAGATTTTGTGGTTCTTTTCACAGTAGAAATGCCGGCTCTGGTTTACCGTAGTGGGGACCACGCCATTGAAACACGGAGGGAGGCGAGCAAATTGAATTCTGTAGCCCTTCTCTACTGTTCTTAGGACCCACATAAAAATATCTGGCAGAAGTTTCCACGCTGCCAGGTACTCCGAGATGGGTATTAATTTAAGACTTCCTGTTGAGGGGTTGTTGAGTGTTCCGCGTCCTGGATTTAAGGCAGGAAGCAACAGTACACCCAACTCTTTTTTGGAAGCCTCTATCACCCGAAACACCAAAGGCGGCGGGAGTGAAGAGGTTTCGTGAGGGTATCGGGAGGGCCGAAGTGGATGGTACACGCGCCCCGTCCCAAGGGGAACTACCCCCACAAGGCTGGGTACAAGACCGGCAGGGCTTCTTTCTTTTAGAAATCATGACCACCAGGTCCTGCTTGGGTGGCTGCTGAGGGCGACGAGCCTGTCCCCAGAAAACTCTGTCCTTATCCCTGATGCCCGAAAGGTTAAGCCATAAATGCCTCTCCGTGCTGACTAAAGCAGACATAGACCGGCCAATAGCGCAGGCTGTCTGCTTGGTCACACAGAGAGATAGATCTGTGGCCCGACGAAGTTCAGAGAAGGTTTCTTCGTCAAGCGTTGCACCCGCACTCAGGTCTTTCAGTAGGTCAGCCTGGTAAGCCTGTAACACAGCCGTGGTGTGCAGCGCAGCACCAGCCTGACCTGCCACTTGATAAGCCCTCCCTAAAGCATTTTGACCGAAAGTAGGTCTCAATGCGCGCACCCGCCCTGCCCCAACGCGAGAGCAGCATGCTCTTCCCCCAAACATTGAATCTCCGACATTTTTCTCTCCTTTTTATTTTTATTTAAAAAACATTTTTATATATATATATATTTATCTTCTTTTTTTCAGGGCAAAGAGAGACGAAAAGAAAGATCTTCGCACTGCCTAACAATTTCTAACTCATAACAAAGGGAAGAAAGTTTTGACAGGCTTGTGAGACACACACACACAGAATGGGCTCTGAAAAAAATGGATCTGACAACACGCTGGTGACACGTCTATTTATAGCCAGGCCACAGGTGCATCCAATGATCTCACCAGCCGAGGCTATAAATTCCGGTCAATGTTCATTGACATGTTACACACATATTCACAACTGGTCACAATGTAGGATTGTTCCCAAAACGCTTTTCTCAGCGCAGCATCCTAGTGAAGCTTTTTGTAAAGGAAACCCATATTTCTGATGGCTGTTTAAAAGAACATGTGATGCCCAATTTGCAAACTAATAATTATTCTGAGCCAGTTCTTCTCAGTGAACTGGCCAAACAGGATTGCAAAATGGTCTGAATTGATTCGTGATTCAGAACAATTCATTCAGAGCGCTCTCACTGAATCATTTGGAGTGGTTTCTTACACAGAATACGGCGATATGATTACAGCGCTGGATACAGTGTAAATTTACATACAGTCAATTGAAACAAAATACTTTTTGAGCGATAACTTTGAGAAACTTCAGCTAGTGTAATGTGAACATGGGGCTGTTCAAACTGAATGTGTTTTTGCATCCACGCACACTGTTTTCAATAGTTTTCCATGTAAACATTCACTAGATAGATGTCTTTTGACAACTGCATCACAATTCACTGTGTTTTTAGGATCTCTCATGGGAGCGCTGCATTTTTAGAAGCCGCTGAAAGTTGCACAGTTTTCACAAAGATTCAACAATCTGACCAAGTTCAGACTGCATAGAGGCAGGGGTGGAAAGAGTACTGAAAAATAATCATCAAGTACTGTTACTTCTTAAAAAAAATGTTTGAGTAGACTAGTCAAGACAAGTCGATTTTATTTGTACAGCACTTTCACAACACACATCGTTTCAAAGCAGCTTTACAGAAGATCAGCATTAACAGAAGATAAAACTGTAATGTCTATATGTTGATGAATCATCATTTTGTAATTAGATAAAATACGATTGTTAATCATGTTTAAAAATAAGTAATTCAATAATAACTGTATTTATAACCCCGGTGGGCAAGCTGAAGGCGACCATGGCAAGGAACACAAAACTCCATAAGATGTTGATTAATGGAGAAAAATAATCTTGGGAGAAACCAGACTAACTGTGGGGGCCAGTTCCCCTCTGACTAACATCATGAATATAATGACAATATTACTTATGTATAGTGCAAGTCATGGTTTAATATGATTAAACTAAGTAAGTGTTAAGGGTCAGTGTTTAAACATCGATTTTGTATGAACTGTAAGATTAATGATTCATGTCTTTGGAGTCCATTCTGGATTAACTGTAGAAGTTCACATAGATGCAATTGTCCTTGTTAATTGGCTTATGAAGGGTTTTGTTGGCAATTGATAGTCTATGTATTCCATTATAAGCATGTGGTCCATCATTAGATAAAAGGTGATGCAGGCAGAGATCACTGAGGTGCATCGCAGTTCAACCGCCAGGTCATTTCGGTGAGGTTCGGTTCATCCTCTGAAGTACATCATAATAGACTGAAGTGATGTTTAACTGGCACCGCTGCATTTAGTCATCATCACACAGCGACACGTAGCAGTGGAGTCCAACAGCCGGTTCTGGTGACCTCAGGATAGGAGTCCCGGGGTTGAGACAGGGAAAAAAACAAAAGAATATAAGCATAGATGCAATTGATTTTATTGCAGAGTTATAGATCATGATCAATGTTTCTGGTTTCTGCTTCTGGCAGACTAAACTAAAGCAGCCTAATTGTGGGTTGGAGGATAAATTAGGTGTATGTCTGGCTAAATAGATCAGTCTTTAGTCTAGAATTAAACTGAGGGAGTGTGTCTGAGTCCTGAACAGTGTTAGGGAGACTATTCCATAGTTTAGGAGCCAAATATCCTCCTTTTGTGGATTTTGATATTCTAGGAACTATTAACAGGCCAGAATTTTGTGATCGTAATGAACGTGATGGAATATAGCATGGTGGAAGGTCACTTAAGTACTGTGGAGCTAGACCATTCAAAACTTTTTAGTTAACAGAATTTTAAAATTAATATGAAATTGAAAAGGTATCCAATGTAACGATGATAAAATGGGGCTAATATGATCATATTTCTTGGTTCTCGTCAGCACTCTGGCTGCTGCATTTTGAACGAATTGAAGTTTATTTATTGATCTTGCTGGACATCCTCCCAGTAATGCATTACAATAATCTAGTCTTGAGGTCATGAACACATTAATTCGTTTTTCGGCATCAGCAACAGAGAGCATGTGCCGTAATTTAGCAAACTTTCTAAGGTGGAAGAATACTGTTGGGTAATATGGGTAATTTCATTTTCAAAGGACAGATTGGTATCAAATATAACACCCAAGTTCTTCTCTGTTGAAGATGATGTAACAGTCAAATCAAATCAAATAAAATTAAATCAAACGTCGCCTTGTCGTACCAAAACAAAGAGGCACCAAAACACTTTCCCGGACTTTCAGTTTCATCATACCAAGGTGGTGGAATGACCTTCCCAACTCAATCCGGGAAGCTAACTCGCTCTCTATCTTCAAAAAACAGCTAAAAACACATCTTTTCCAAAAGCACTTAACCGGTCAATAAAAAAAAAAAAAATAATAATAAAAAAAATATATATATATATATATATATATATATATATATATATATATATATATATATATATATATATATATATACATTTCTTGTTGCACTTAAATCTGTTTTGTATACTATTATGATGATAGTGAAACTTTGTAATATGGCACTTTTTGTACCACTGTCTCCCTAAGATGATTTGCTGATGTTCTTCCTCTTTTGTAAGTCGCTTTGGATAAAAGCATCTGCCAAATGAATAAATGTAAATGTAAATGTAAATCACTTTATTGTCACACTACCGTGTACACAAGTGCAACAGTAGGTGAAAGTCTTGTGTGCCGTTCCGAATAACATAGCAGTACCAGTTACAATAAACAACATACTTACACAACACAATATACAATGTACAGTAAACAATACACAGTATAGAATACACATACAATAAAAATAAAAAATAAGGGTAAGGGTGTATAAAATATATATGCAATATATATATATATATATATATATATATATATATATATATATATATATACACACAATATATAATATATATAATTGTGGAGAATATATTTGACAGTCCAGTGTGTGATACAAGATGATGATTAATAAAGTGCAGTGCTGATTGTTGATCGTGAGAGATCAAGTGTTCAAAAGTCTGACTACTTGGGGGAAGAAGCTGTCATGTAATCGGCTGGTGCGGGTCCTGATGCTGCAATACCGCCTGCCTGATGGTAGCAGTGAGAACAGACCATGACTCGGGTGGCTGGAGTCTCTGATGATCCTCTGAGCTTTTTTCACACACTGCCTGTTATATATGTCCTGGAGGGAGGGAAGCTCACCTCCGATGATGTTTCTGGCAGTTCAACAAGTAAAGATTATTTTTGTATATTGGGGAGTTAGCTCAGTGGTAGAACACCAAACACTCGAGCACTGCAGACCCGGGTTCGATCCCTGTCTACGGCAGCCTCACTACAAATTCCTTACATTAATCACACAGTGAGGGTTTGAGATTGATGTGAATCCCTCGTGCAATTGTTTGTTGTTGACAATAAGTGGTGCTTTGAGATCAATGCAATAATCTGTGTAACACAGAGAAAAAATGGGTGTGCAATAAAAATCTAAAGTGGATGCAGGTGGAATATGCACGCAGTTGAATCATGATAAGAGAATAATGTGAGGGAAAACCCGATACGCCCTTAAAAATGGCAGATGTTAAGGATTAAAGGCTGAAAACATAAGCGATGCAAAAAAAAAATTAGCAGGCTACAAACACAAACTCCAGCTAGGCGCCAGCAGCAACAGGTAAAACACACGCAGATGAAAGAGTAGAAAAGCGGAAAAATGTGAAATGCAGAAAATTACAAAGGATATAATGATGAACGTATGAGAATTAGAAAGATGAATGGTATTTTCAATATCATAATGTATGAAACAATTACATTAAAATCAGTTTATGTGCAGGGTCTAATTTCTCTTGAGAGAGTTATTGTTGTGCATAAAACATTCACTTGGTACAAAAGAGGGGGTAGAGCAGTTGTTTGGTACAGGGGCCGCATCAGCTTTAAAGGGATAGTTCACAGAAACATTTTATCGACATGGAAACCTAAGCCCGCGGACGGGCCCTTAAATGTACAAAATAAAAGTATGCGATAAACAAAACTGCTGTGTGTTACATTGGTACACATGCCACATATCTTTGGAAAGCTACATTTCTTGATTTTCTATTGATATAAACCATTTTAAGATACAATCACAACAGCAGGTACAATCTATATCTTTGTCAGACCACCAACATATAAACAACCAATAACAAAATTTAGGCAACTCACCTACGAAGCTTCATAGTAGTCCACTGAGCCATAACTTCCCGACAAAAACGGTGTTGTTTCATTGTCAAATGTCCAAATGATCAAATCAAGTAAAATGTTTAGTCCAAATCACATTATTACATCAATAAATATCCACAGACTCTTGTTGCATCATTTCGAAGCACCTGGCAGCTGTGCCTAATCTTTCACATATAATCGGTACTAACTTCAGTTCAGATGTAAACATTTCCTATATCCGGTATCAAAATGGAAGCACGCACTCTGACCTGTCGATTGACACCTCATTTGACCCAATAGGAGCTTCCATGTCCTGTCCAAAGCCTTCAATACCCAACCACAGTCTGTGTCGAATGTAAGGGCATACCCACTTTCCTTTGTTTACTGATCAAACCAATTACATCGAAGAGTGGAAATGACTGACGCATCGTATAGCCAATGAAATTCTGAAAACAGTGATATGTGGCTTTAGTGGATTAATTATAGCACGATTCTGTTATGCCTGTGCGCAAACTATAATCTCCTTTACCCACTGTTTTGCGCCTCCGTGCGTAAAGCCATTGGAGAGTTGTTTTGGAACTGTTTACACATTTGGCGATTTAAATATGGTGAAACGGACGCGAAAACAGGATTTTCACCTCAGGATGTGATATAAGAAGGCATTCATTGTGAAAATTCTGAGTTTAGAGATGAAATTTCTGAAAACAATACGGATGATTTGGAGGCAGAGGAAATATGGAGAGATGAGACATTGCTCTGGACAAGTAAGTGTTTTCTTGTGTTTTATAACATATATCACTGTATATTCCGCATAAATAAGCTTTAGTTTGAATAATGAATACACATTTTGTAATAACCCTTTGTCGTGTGTTTCCTCAGTGAGTGTTTGAACCGTTTGTGCGTGTTTTTAGTTCATTGTTTGTTTCAGATCTATTGACATGCTATATAGATGTTTTGTATATTTACTGTAAATATATATTTATATATATATATAAATGGACACGAATATATATATATATATATATATATATATATATATATATATATATATATATATATATATATATATATATATATATAAATCAATAAATATAAGTTGAAAATAAGAATATATGTTGTGTTTGAGAGTCTATTTGATACAATGTGGGTAGGTGGGGAGGTGTAGGCCCATCTATTTGTTACAATGCTGAATTCATGGGGGAGGTGTAGGCCCATCTCTTTGTTCCATAGAACATTGGCAAAGTATACAGTATTTACAGTAAATATACATACAATAATACATATTTACACACTCGAAAAGAAAAACTATATATATATATATATATATATATATATATATAGAATACAGAAAAGATGGAAAAGTTGTGTCTAGCTTTCTAAATTACATTTATTTATTCTCCCCCACTCAGCAAGCGGCCACATAAAGTGGAGCAGCAGGACAGCACCTCATTAAGAGAGGAGGGCTTTCAGAGAGACCCTTGCTGACAGAGTTGGGGTCTCAATCCACAGCCAGACCCATATCTCCTGCTCCACGAAGAGCAGATCACAGGCCGTTGCACATCACCAAATCTTGCACCGCTGGTCGTCTGAAGTGCAGGCAGTGTCATGCAAAGACACCAGTGAAGTACTCTTCCTGTGTTGTGCCTATGTGCTTTGTACACAAATGTGACTGCTACAATGACTGGCATGTTGCTAGAAACATGTAAAATTTTATAATGGTTTGTAAATACTTTGTGTAAAAATTCATGTAAATAGTTTGTTGTGTATTTTTTATATAAACAAATTGTCCACCATAGCACTAGTTTTGACTCTTTTATATGCACAACATTTAGTTTCAAGAAGGGAAAAGGCACTCTAATGTGTTTATGCATCAGTTACTCTGTGTCAGCAAAACTAATAGTGGATCTGGATATGGAATATGATAGCTCTAAGTGTCATCTTTCATTAGAGCCCAAAATTATGACTGTACGTTGAAGCGTTCAAAAGTAGTAGCCTTTTGTCCTAGGTTACCAAAGGGTCCTTTTGGAGTATCCAAAAGGCACTTTTGTAAAACGCCTGGGTGTACCCTTAGAAAAACATGTGTAAAATATTCATTTTTTATGGTATTGTTCTAAAATTTGAACTTGGACTAGGTAAGGCTTCATGCTGTGATCCCATTGTGTTCTCAAGCTAATAGCTACAAGTTATAGTCATCTGCAGGCATCTGTATGCAAAACAAATTTCAGGCGGAAAAAAAAAACTTCTATTTCATTGTGTTCAAACTTCTATTACTCAGAATCATTAGCACTTACAGTAATTCTGACTGCTGGGGAAAAAACTTCAGAGTGTCCCCTTTCAAATGTGACCAAAACCATGCAAACGGTTCAAGAACAGCTTTAAATTTACTTTGGGTATGCCTTGATTAGGCGTTTTAGGCTAATTTTACAGGATTGGGAAGAGGTTATTCTTTCATTATTTAGTCACCTTTATGCCATCCCAGATGTGTATGACTTTCTTTCTTCAGCAGAACACAAATTAAGATTTTTAGAAAATGTCTCATCTCTTTTTGTCCATACGATGCAAGTGAAAGGTTGCCAAATTTTTAAAGCTCCAAAAATCACACAAATCAGCATAAAAGTATCCTAATTCATGCAACTCCAGTGGTTAAATCCATGTCTTCAGAAATGATATAAGTTGGGTGAAAAATAGATCAATATTTAAGTCCATTTTTGCTAGAAATTCTCATCCCTGCTCAGTCAATCTCCACTTTAACTTTCACTTCTTAATTTTTGGTGATTCACACTCTTTATGCATACAGTATCTACTAGGGAGACAAATTTCTGGCAAAAATGGTCTTAAATATTGATCTGTTTCTCACCCGCACCTATCGTATCACTTTAGAAGTCATGGATTTAACCACTTAAGTCACATGGATTAGGCTACTTATATGCTGTCTT
This sequence comes from Xyrauchen texanus, assembly GCF_025860055.1. Classification (NCBI taxonomy): domain Eukaryota; kingdom Metazoa; phylum Chordata; class Actinopteri; order Cypriniformes; family Catostomidae; genus Xyrauchen; species Xyrauchen texanus. The sequence continues at coordinate 981,761 of NC_068277.1, read as the reverse complement.
TATGTACTTTTTGGAGCATCAATATTTTGGCATCCTTTCACTTGTATTGTATGGACCTAAAGAGCTGAAATATTCTTCTACATATCTTAATTGTGTTCTGAAAAAAGAACTGATGGACTTTCTGCTGAAGTATTGATCTACAAATGTTGAAACTGTTCTGTCTTTATAAAGGCTAAGCATAATTATAAATTATTTTATCATCTCTACTTTCCAGGTAATTTATGATACAAATGAACACACTCTAAATCAGGGGTCAGAATTGTAAAAAAAAAAAAATACAATATTATTAAAAATATTTTTATTAAATGTATTCTATTATATTCATATTTTTATAGCTTCTCAAGTTATTCAGACAAAAGTAGTGAGTGGTTTTATAATTTCCTTGTTATTGTTGTTTGATTAATAGTCTTTATATGACATAGCCTACTAGGCAGAGATCAATTCAGTTACATGTACACTTCAAGTCCGACATTTTATATTTCCAACAGCATACGTTCACATATGACCAAACCGACTGCATTTACATTAATGCTTCATCAAGACAGGCATTGGAATTATAAATTGTATTTGATCATTTAGGTGCATACCTGCATTAGTGCTCAAATATTAGCCACCTGTCAATCAAACAGCACGCAGTGACAGACGTCAGGAAATAAATCAAGTAAATCTTTTATATTTTATCTAGATCACCCAACCAGTGGTGCTCTTGCTATCACGATTTATGTAATGAACACCCCTGTTCTAGATGTAGATCATAGGCAAAGTGTAGAAAATTACTCAAAGGTTTATCATTAATATCACCGACATCTCTCTCTTTTTACAGATAAACATCAAGATTGTTTTATTGCCCAACCCTATTGATAACATTGCATTAATCTCTAACATCAACCCAATAATCTCAGTGATAGATAGTTAAATTACAGGCTAACTTATAGTCACAGAATCTATTAAGCAGAAATATGAAATGTATCTCGATGTTTCTTCAAATTAGAGGCAGGATTAAGGCTGATATCTGGCTTGATCAAGTTAAACTCACATGACACATTCAAGCAATTGTCCTTTTTCGCTGTGAAAAACCCTTCCAAGAGCAGCTGTGATGTTCAGGTGTTGAACTGTGCTTGATGCATAATCCACAGTTGGCGCCAGATCTGTGATTTCATTTGAGTCACGAGACTCTCCCTAGCCAATCATATTGATGGATAAAATTAAAATCAGGACAGGGAAATAGCGTACACAGATAGTGGAAAAATAGTGCAGTAAATGTACAGTTACAGCACTTAAAATGTACTCAAGTAAAAGTATATAATTTGTAAACTACTTAAAAAGTAGTTCATTTCAGTAATGTGAGTATTTGTAATTCATTACTTTACACCACTGCATAGAGGGAACTGTTGCATTTTTTTCATTTTATTCCAGATTGTTCTGCACCAAGTGAAGTTTCAGCGCATAAACTGTAAGTCTACGTGAGAGAGGCGCAGTATAGATGCCCTAAAATTATTTCCTCAGAGATAAGGTTGTCAATATTGCATCGCTCCTTTTATAATCAAGGAAGCTGTTAACGCTGCAAGTGCATGCCTTGCAGAGAAGGTAAGGGTTTTCTTTATAATAAAAATAATTTTAAAAAAAAACACTTCCCTTGTATCTATCATTCCTCTGCTCTAGCTTCCATACTACTCCAGCTAGTCAGAGAACTTGGCAATGTGATACTGAAGACTATTATTTGAAAAATTGCTTGTTATTGCCTCATTTGTGAGTCACTTTGGATAAAAGCATCTGCTAAATTATTGTAAATGTAAATGAATTGCACAGCTTCATTCATGAAAATGGGAGTGACCTACAGTCACTTTTAGAGCCCATAAAGAAATTATATGACTTGATTAGCCAGCTAAATTCTACCTATCAAACTTACTGTAAGTTGGCAAAAATATCGTTCAGCAACCAGAAATAAGATGTGTTACAGTTGTTAGTACTGCAGGACATTCCATTTTACAAATATATCTTCAGTCCTCATTTCCTTTCTTCGCATCCTTACCTCGTTTCCTAAGAGGGTGGAGCAAGGACGCAAGGAAAGTAAGGAAATGAAACGAGGATGCACAATTTTAGAAATGAGAAGCACCCATGTAGACAGTGAAACAGGAAGTAGGAAGTCCAAACATTGAAAATAAACAGCAACCCCTTTTGATCTCCTAGGTCACATAAAGCCCCATTCTGGCATATAATTGAGGACCACCTTCATCTAAAATAAAAGAGCTTCTCCTTGACCACTCACTTGACTGGATGTGAGCGTATTTCGCATCATAAAGTGGAAAGAGTTACTTGGTGTAACTTTGAGGTGGGCAACATTATAAGCATTACATGAATGGATGAATGAATGAATCTCACCAGCAAACCATCTCACCAGCCGAAAAAAAAAAATATATATATTACAGTCAATTAATCAGTATAGATACAATATACAGTACATTTAACCAAGTAAAATAAATAAATAAATAACATATAGACATGCCTCTCTCTCTCTCTCTCTCTCTCATCTGATGGCAATTTTATCTACGGTGGTAAGAAGAATCTGACAATGACATTTTTTGGTCCAACATCTTAATGGTCAATAAACTGAAAGGTCAGTTATTTCGGCTGCAGGAATTGCTCACTAAAGTGGAGAGAATGGAGTGAGCACAGGGCGAGAGAGATTGGTTAGCAAATCGCAATATGGAGCTTTACAGCGTTACATCAAGTGCTATAAGCTTTGATAGCGCAGAATTTGGGGACAAACGGTTCATCCTTTTACTGCAAGACTGAAAATAGTATGACTGCTTGTTTGTGTTAGGAATAACCGATAACAGAGAAAAAAAGAATTACCTGAAAGAGAACGAATGATTCAGCGGCCGAGAGGCGAAATAACAGTTCCCTCTCTCTCTCTTTCACACTCTGGACGAGCAACATTGCTGTGGAAAGGTCACGTATACTCTCTCTCTCTCTTTCTCACATCAGTTCATAGGGGATAATACTAACCCTCCTGAATGACAAAAATAGGAAACTGTCCCTGTTACCTCTTAATCGGTGCTAACATTCATCAGCAGTGTGAACCTGTATGTTGTAAAAAGCAGGTATTCATTTTTATGATGTACGTTGAAGACAAGATTGGCTGCTATGCTGGGAGCTGATTGTTGAGTCACAAACTTAGATCCACTTAATGTACGAATCAGGAACCATACGGATTGGGGACTACACACTAGTGGCTTTTTCTCAGAGGAGGCAAGGGAGGTAGTTCCTCCTCAAAAAATTCAGATGAAAAAATAATCGACAGTTCATAAATAAAATATTATGAAATGTGAGCACAAATATGTGCACAGCAGTCATATTTCTAAAATCACACTGTCCAACAGCGACACCAGCGGACAAAGTTTCAGGAGGCATTACCTCTCTTGATTCCCTCAACTCATTGGAATCTCATTGAGTTGACGTGAATGTAAGTGGGGTATCTGTGGAACACAGGCGAAAAGTCAAGTGAGAGGATGCAATGCTATCATGACACCTGTGGTTTTGCAATTGGTTCAGCCTTGCATGTGGATATCATAGTTATGTAGACTGTATCAAATATAAAACAAAATATTCATTATAATATCAAGAGTTCTTGTTTGTAATGTAGATGTCTTCAACCCAGATACTTTCCGCATCGTAGAGGGTCACCCTTTGGGGAGAGGTTAGCTAGCACTTACACCCAGGGCGTGGTTCTTCATATCTTCATATATGTTTATTGGAGGAATCAATTTCCTCCCAATTTGGTCTTTCTGTCCATCCAGAGTAGTTGCCATTGCATTGGGCATTCACATTGATCAATGTCATCTGTTTCACTGTTGCTCGAATAAATAATGATTTTACCAATGGTAACACAACGTCTAGGTTACGTATGTAATCTCTGTTCCCCGATGGAGGGAACGAGACGTTGTGTCAGAGAAGCGACACTAGGGGTCTCTCTTGAGCGCTGATATTCACCTCTGAACTATGAAAAAAGGCCATTGAGAGTTGGCAACCAGTATTTGCATGTCCCGCCCCCGGATGTACGGGTATTTAAGCGGCGCAAATACGGGAGTTCATTCAGGATTTTTCTGAGGAGCCAGAAATGGTCCGGCCACAACAGGGGCTCGGCTCAGCGACATGGCAGGGGAGACACAACGTCTCGTTCCCTCCATCGGGGAACGGAGGTTACATACATAACCTAGACATTCCCCTTCTGTCGCTCTCCACGTTGTGTCAGAGAAGCGACACTAGGGGTCCACTTAAAAAGAGCCATGCGCTGAGCCGTGTATGTGATCCGCTGATACAGGAGCGAGCAGGTATTCCTACGTGCAGAACGACCAACTGTATCAGGCTGCACGTACCCTTCCCCAATGCCCAATTTAAGCCATCAGGATTCCTTATCGTTACCCTGGAGGGGGGAACAAGGTGACAGCCGCCAACATGGGAATGGGCCAGCCTGGCTGGGCCTCTTTTCTCTCTATGTTTCTCGCATAGAGCCACTACGGCCGGGGCCCTTACACGCATTGAGGGAAGGGGGTCTTAGCCCTTATTAGGGCGGAGAAGACCCTGCGGAGGCCACACCTACCCGGGAGGGGAGGCAAATTTGGAGTGGCAAATACATTGCATGGCCTATACTTAGGTCTTATGCGGAAAAGTAGTGCGGTGGTAGATCCAGCCTCGCAGGGGGGGAAGCATACAGCACGGCAACTGAGGCAGCTGTAACTGCCTAAGGGAAACATGGAGTCAACTCGTGAGGGGACAGAACCATGGTTTTACACACAGGGGGAGTCCGAACAGGAGGCCTTACCTGTGGGGCACCTATACCAGTACAGGGTAGCTTGCGGTACCCGCAGTGGTTTGGGTCGGCGAGTTCCTCCGCAGAACTGCGACCCACGAGGGCTAGGGAGTCAACCAGTGTCCCAAACCTGGGATCTCCTGTGAATGAAGGCGCACTTTTTACCCTGGTTAGGGGGAAGGGCGCTGGGTGCAAGCGATTCACCCGGTCAGATCGTGGACGTGCCACCGAGTTCTACGGGCTCGGTACCTGAGAGAACACGGACGATACTGACTCAACTCGGAGATTGTAGAATCTCGCAAAAGTGTTAGGTGTTGCCCAGCCCGCTGCTCTACAAATGTCTGCTAGGGCAGTGCCCCTAGCCAGTGCCCACGAGGACGCAACACTCCTGGTGGAGTGGGCTCGGACCGCAAAGGGGGGCACGGCCTGGGTGTGATAAGCCAGGGAAATGGCATCGACAACCCAGTGGGCGAGTCTCTGCTTGGAGACAGCATTCCCTTTCTGCTGTCCCCAAAGCAGACGAAGAGCTGCTCAGAGCGTCTGGTGCTCTATGTGCGGTCCAGGTAAATACGTAAGGCACGTACTGGACACAGCAGTGAAAGGGCTGGGTCTGCCTCCTCCTGGGGCAGCGCTTGCAGGTTCACCACCTGATCCCTGAAGGGTGTGGTAGGAACCTTGGGCACGTAGCCTGGTCGCGGTCTTAGGATCACGAAAGTGTACGCCGGACCGAACTGCAGGCAAGTGTCGCTAACAGAGAACGCATGCAGGTCCCCGACCCTCTTGATGGAAGCGAGCGCGATCAGCAGGGCGGTCTTGAGAGAGCGGGCCCTGAGTCCAACTGAGTCAAGCGGCTCAAAGGGGGGTCTCCGGAGTCCCATAAGGACGACCGAGAGATCCCAGGAGGGAAACAGGTTAGGTCGGGAGGGAGTCATCCTCCGGGCACCTTTTAGGAACCTGATGATTAAATCGTGCTTACCAAGAGACTTGCCGTCTACCGTGTGGTGGTGGGCCGCGATAGTGGCAACATACACCTTGAGGGTGGAGGGGGACAGCCTCCTCTCCAGCCTCTCCTGAAGAAACACGAGCACTGACCTAACTGCGCACTTCTGCGGGTCTTCGGCTCGGGAAGAACACCAGTCCGCGAACAGACGCCACTTCAGGGAGTAAAGATGCCTGGTCGAAGGGGCTCTGGCTTGGTTAATAGTGTCTATGATGGCCAAAGGTAGGCCGGCTAGATCCTCCGCGTCCCGTCCAGGGACCAGACGTGGAGATTCCAGAGGTCTGGATGCGGATGCCAGAGCGTGCCCCGTCCCTGAGAAAGAAAGTCCTTCCTCAGGGGAATTTGCCAGGGAGGGGCTGTCATGAGGAGCGTGAGATCCAAAAACCACGTATGGTTGGGCCAGTAGGGGGCCACCAGAGTGACTTGCTCCTTGTCCTCCCTGACCTTGCATAGCACCTCTGCAAGAAGGCCCACTGGGGGAAAAGTGTACTTGCGCAGCCCTGCGGGCCAGCTGTGCGCCAGAGCATCTGTCCCAAGGGGAGCCTCTGTGAGGGCATACCAGAGCGGACAGTGGGAGGTTTCCTGGGAGGCAAAAAGGTCTACCTGGGCCTTGCCGAACCTGTCCCAAATCAGCTGGACCGATTGGGGGTGGAGCCTCCACTCTCCGCCGGGCAAGTTTTGCCTTGACAGCATGTCCGCTATCACATTGAGGTTGCCGGGGATGTGAGTGGCGCGCAGTGACTCCAGTCACTGCTGACTCCAAAGGAGGAGACGACGGGCGAGCTGTGACATGTGGAGGGAGCGTACTCCGCCTTGGCGGTTTATGTAGGCCACCACCGTGGTGCTGTCTGTCCTGACTAGGACATGCTTGCCACGAATCAACGGAAGAAATTTCTTCAGGGCAAGAAAAACTGCCAGCAGCTGTAGGCAGTTGATGTGCCAGCGCAGCGGGCCTCGGTTCCACCGGCCTGCGGCTGCGCGCCCGTTGCACACGGCGCCCCAACCCAATTTGGAGGCGTCGATTGTAACCAGAACGCGACGGGACACCTGCTAGAAGGGTACTCCTGCCCGTAGAAAGCAGAGGTCTGTCCAGGGTTTGAAGGTTTGAAGGTTTGGCGGCAGGCGGGGGTAACTTCCATGCCGTGCGTGCCGTGGCACCATGCTCGTCTCGGGACTCGAGTCTGGAGCCAATGCTGAAGTGGTCTCATATGCATCAACCCCAGTGGCGCGGCCGCCGCGGAGGATGCCATATGCCCCAGGAGCCGTTGGAAACGTTTCAAAGGGACCACGGTGCCTGGTTCGAAAGAAGCGAGGCATTCCAGCACTGACTGAGCACGCTCGTTGGAGAGACGTGCTGTCATTGAGACTGAGTCTAACTCCAAACCGAGAAAAGAGATGCTCTGGACCGGGGTGAGCTTGCTCTTTTCCCAGTTGACCTGAAACCCTAAACGGCCGAGGTGCTCGAGCACCTGGTCTCTGTGTGCGCATAGTAATTCCTGCGAGGAGGTCAAAATGAGCCAATCGTCGAGGTAATTGAGTATGCGTATGCCCGCTCCTCGTAGCGGGCAAGAGCCGCCTCTGCAACCTTCGTGAAGATGCGAGGGGACAGAGACAGGCCAAAGGGGAGGACCTTGTACTGATACGCCTGGCCGTCGAACGCGAACCATAGAAAGGGTCGATGTCGATGCGAATTGAGATGTGGAAGTACACGTCCTTCAAGTCTACCGCTGCGAACCAATCTAGATGCCGGACACCAGATAGAATTTGTTTCTGGGTAAGCATTTTGAACGGGAGTTTGGACAAGGTCCGATTGAAAACTCGCAGGTCCAAGATCGGTCGTATGCCGCCACCTTTCTTGGGTACAACGAAGTAAGGGCTGTAGAAACCCTTCTTCGTTTCGGTCGGAGGGACAGGCTCTATCGTGTCCTTGATTAGAAGGGAGGCGATTTCCTCGCGCAGGGAGTGGGCATGTTCGCCATGCACTGCGGAGGAACGAACGCCCACGAAGGGGGGCGGAGACCTGGCAAACTGAATTGCGTAACCGAGTCGGATGGTCCGGTGCAGCCACCGTGACGAGCTGTGCAGTGAAAGCCATGCCTCTAAGCTCCGTGCTAGGGGCACCAAGGGGACGAGTATTTTGGACGTACCCTGCAGGGCTTCGCAGCGGTGCGGAACAGGTAACACGCCGTCAGGAGGCGCTGTGGTGTCCCGAGGCTCTGGTGCTGAGAATAAACTCAAAGCACTTACCTTGTTCCGCGCACCCGGCAGGGGGCGGGTTCGTGACTGAGGAGGAGGTCTAATGCTGGCGTCCTCTGGACTCATCTGAACCAGCCGGCCGGGGAACAGTCGTGGGGCTGAGGGCAGAAGCACCGCATTCTGGGCACCGAGACTGTTGAGGCCTGAAAGCAAAGTGCCGTGAGAACGGCATTTGCGGGCCATGTGACCCAGAGGTAAAGGAAATAGCTCTTTTATTGAGAATTTGGGTACCGCAGCCCCCGTCAGAGGGTGCAGCAAATGAAAAAACAAAAGATTCTCCTCCCAGCCCTCCACCGGGGCACGGAGTGGTCTTACCACCTCCAGAGCTAACTTCTCGTACTCTGGGTCCGCTGTCTCAGGGACGCTTGGGAGCCTTCCGGGTCCTCGAAGGGGTCCGTGAGGCAGGGGCCGTATGCTTCCTGCGGTTTGCTCGACGCCGGGGCTGAGAGCTGGGCCCAGGCTGGGGCGGAGCAGAAGGTCTTCTGGCCGCGGGAGTACGCCCTCGGCGAGCAGGTGGGGCCTGGGCCGTGGCGGCAAGCTTGCGGTGCGGCATGATGTGCGAAATGGCCTCCGTCTGCTTCTTCACCAGGGAGAACTGCTGGGCAAAGTCCTCAACGGTGTCGCCGAAGAGGCCGAACTGGGTGACAGGGGTGTTGAGGAAGCGAGTCTTGTCAGCTTCACGCATCTCAACCAAGTCCAGCCATTGCTGACGTTCCTGGACCACTAGAGTGGCCATCGCCTGTCCGAGTGCCTGCGCTGTGACCTTCGTCGCTCTCAGGGCGAGGTCGGTCGCTGAGCGCAGTTCCTGCAGCATGTCGGGATCAGGGCCACCCCCCTGCATGTTGCGAAGTGCCTTGGCTTGGTGGACCTGCAGGAGAGCCATGGCATGCAGGGCGGAAGCGGCGCGTCCGGTGGCGTTGTAGGCCTTCGCGGTGAGCGAGGATGTTGCTCTACAGGACCGGGAAGGGAGTACAGGGTGGCCCCGCCAGGTGGTAGTGCTTCCGGGACATAAGTGGAGCGCAACAGCTCTATCCACCTGGGGATCTCCGTGTACCCATGGCGCGCTCTGCCGTCGAGGGTGGCGAGGGCGGATGAGCAGGTGGCAGTGCGACGAGTGGAGAGGGGTGCTCTCCACGAAGACGTCAGCTCATCATGCACCTCCGGGAAGAAAGGAACCGGGGGGGCGAGGCTGTGAGCGCGCCACGCCCAAGAACCAATCGTCCAGCCGTGATGGCTGTGGGGAGGATGGAGGGTTCCAATCCAGGCCCACGCTGTTGGCTGCCCGGGAAAGCATATCGGACATCTGTGCGTCGGCCTCCTCCTGGGCGTGCAAGCCCAAAGGCGGCAGCCCAGAGGAGCCCTCAGCATCAGAGCCCATGCCCTCCGATGTCGCGGCAAACTCATCTGCTTCCATCGCAAGAGGGTAGGCAGACTGGCTGTGAGGCGAGTCGCCGCCACCTCGAGCGGGGACGGGAGTCAACGAGCGTGTCGGGCGCTGGTGGTCCGAGGGGCATACCGGCGGAGCTGCACCGCTGCCATCCCGGATCGCCTCCATCGCCAGCCGCATCGTCCTCAATCCCGTGGGAAGAAGGAGCGACGCGGGGGGCGGCTGGAGTGGCTTGCTTACGGTTGTAAGCAAGCCGCGACCGCAACATTGTCATGGTCATGTTCTCGCAATGAGAACATGAACCATCCACATACGCAGCCTCAGTGTGATCACTGCCCAGACACACGAGACAACGCCTGTGGCCGTTGGAAGCGGAGAGTACTCTACCGAATCCAGGAACAACACAGGGGTGGAAAGGCATCTTTATAAAGAAGCGTCCTTAAAAGGACGTTCAACGCCGCTGTGTTTTTTGCTGTTTTAGAGGAAATTACTCTTTTAAATAAAATCACTCTTTTATGAATGAAAGAACTCGTGAGAGATCTTTCTTATCTGGAACTATCGATGCGCTCAGGGGCAGGAAGTGCACAGCCGTGCAAACAGGAGAAAGCCGCTGTTGTGCGCCATAGAATCTAACAGCATGCAGCAGAGGATAGCAGGAACTCGGTGTGTAAAACGCAGCAGTCTGCAAACACGACCATCGGCTCCGAAGAAATTTTCTGAATGAACTCCTGTATTTGCGCCGCTTAAATACCCGTATGTCCGGGGGCGGGACATGCAAATACTGGTTGCCAACTCTCATTGGCCTTTTTTCATAGTTCAGAGGTGAATATCGGCGCTCAAGAGAGACCCCTAGTGTCGCTTCTCTGACACAACGTGGAGAGAGCGACAGAAGGGGAACAGAATATTATTCCTTCCACAATGTTGTTATTCCAAACATTATATTAATTTTAGCTAATTGTGTACCCCATTTCTTTAAGCAATCTATTTAAATTGCTATAAACAAGTCAAGCCATGTTCATTTTTAGTCACCATCATGTTTCCTTTTTCCATTCTTCATTATTATTAAAATGTACATAAGTTCAATAAAAGCATTGTCACGGAGCCTCCCTCTGGTCTCATCCGCTCCCTCTCTCCGGAGTTTTAGAACTGCACTTCCCATCTTTCCCTCTGGTCATTATCTATCTCCATCCCTGCCTGGTTTATCTGATCATCCTCATCACCGTCACCTGTTCATCATTATCTCCCCTTTATCTGGACTGTCCCTTTCATTGTTACTTTGCGAAGTGTTGTTTTGCTCTGCAGACATTACCAAGCGTTATTCCCTGTCTCCTGTTATTATCTGGACCTTAGATCTCTGCCTGGACTCTAGACTCTGTGAACCTTTGCTGCCTGCCCTGACCCTTGCCTGTGTCTGATTACGAGTACTGGATTGTCCCTTTATCTGAGCCTGTTTCTGTTCATGTCTGCTTCTCTCTGTCTTATTGCATGTGTGAATAAACTACTGCAAATGGATCCAAATGCCTCTGCCTCAATACTACAAGCATAAACAAAAATAGTTTTTAAATCTTAATTCTTCATTATACTAACAATCCCAGGTTTGCTTGACTTCTTTAATAATTTAGGCACCTCTTTGTCTGCAACGGTTCTCAAAGCTTTACCTCCAAAATCAATCTATAATTTATCTTCTTTACAGGGTGTGATCCCCCTATTTATCGCTGTGATAAAATATTTTAATAAAGCGGTTATTAAGACACAGTGGGGTTGAGTGGAACTCACAACTTCGGGCAGGTTTCTTCTAGACTTCCCTTTTGATGCTTCTAACCTAAAATCATCCATCCACTTCCTTAAACCCATTTCACCCTTCTTGGGCATGTTTCCAGGGTGGTGAAACCCCCAATTAGAGAGTCTTTACCCATTGGGTCCTCACCTCTTGCCACTGGATAATTTTACCCATCATTGGGTCATCATCTCTTGTCTCTGGTCTCGATACCACTCAGTCCTATTATCCAATCTTTAATAATCTGGTATCAGTAATAGATATTCGAGAGTATCACCTGAGAACCGTCACAGCCAATGGAACCATCTACAACTGCTCAAACATGGAGACAATTCATAATATGGTTAAATTTACAAAGCATTATTCAAAGTTCAACAATCTATTGAAATTATCCAAATTAAAAGTAAAATGCTACAATTTAACTCATTTAGAGTTCACTAATATATAGATATGCCTTTAGCCCACTTCAAAAACCTAAACTGAGAGCGAGAGGGAAAGAATTTGGAGGGGGAGATTCCACTCCACACTGTTTCTAATCTTGTTACAGTTATTCCTTTTTTTTCATTTTAGAATCTCACAATAACACTTATGTAATTCTTCAGTAGTGAGAATAGTGATAATTGTAATTTAAATAAATAATAATATTAACTGCTTTCAACCTTTCCCATTTTAAACCATCTTCAAGAAAACTTCTCTTAACCCTCCCCCCTTGCGCAATGAAAACCATGCACATCTGTATTAAAACCATTGAGAAATGTACGTTTTAGTTTTTTAAGTCAATAAGCTTCTTTATGATTACTTTCTCCCTTTTCTTACTCTTTCTCAGGAGAAGGAACTTTCAATTTGGCTAATGAAACAACATAAATCACTTTTTTTTTATACTAACAGAAAAGAAATTAAAGATTTTAAACAAAATAAAATAAAGAGGCATAATGGAAGTTCAGTCAAATCTCTTGTGTTTTACAATAATTGATCAGTAAAACACATGAAATCCTTTTAATTTCTCACGAGTCCCATTCTTCTATATCCTAATTTTTTCATCATTTAACAATAAGATTTTTCGGTTATTATCCTCTTATACTTATCAGCATTTCCTGATAAATTATTTAGTTAAATAGCAGAGACAGATGTCACTGTGCATAAACTGTATACCTCTAAAATTTTATTTTCATGGATGTAACTCAAAATAGAAATAGCTTACTAGAAATGGACAATTAACTCGTAGCAATCATTAATCTTTTTCTTTGAAGTGAGGGTAGTCTTTGGAACATTTAGGGGAGTAACCAATCCAATATGCAACTCTTTGCCATTCAATTTGAATATTTAACCTTCACATCAACAAATTAGTGGTTAGATGCTGGATTTAAATTTAGACCCTCAGAACAATTTAGACATGGGCATTGAACCCATGGATGGCAGTTGGAGAATCAAACATCCAACTAGTCATATATGACTGAAATCAACTTATCCAGAGAAATATGAATCCACAATTGAAATGTCAATTCAGTAATGATTACCAGCATTCATTATAGTAGGAGGGCAAATCATATAACAGCCCACATACTGTATTTCTCAGTCTTTTTTTCTTTTCTCCGGACATTCTCCTGCAATATAAGTGTCTTCAATAAATCATCTGGCCCAGCAATCTGCTATGGTGAGAGACTGGTTCCAGAATGAGTTATTGAAACGACTTAACACAATGCTGAAAACAGAAAGGGTAAAACATAGTTAGCATCAACAGCACACACAAAATAGACACATGAACATGTGTCTATTTCTTATGATATTTAATTTAATCTTAATGTTTCTCCATGGGTTTCACCTAGTACCAATTACCTGTTTTCCTTAGCATTATCAGTATGTTTTACAATCAAATACACCACATATTGGGACTTTATTTCAATTTATCTGGCATGATTGGTCCCAGAACAAACCCAAGAAAAAACTTCTCAAAGCAAATTTGAAAAGTAGAGAACATGAAATTATCTAAATCATTCTTAAATGTATTTTCTTTAATTCTAGTCTCAGTGGCAGCTCTCAGTGTACCCATGATCAACCAATGCCTACACTGAATATATAAAACAAGAAATAAAAGAAAAGTATCTAATCTTAAAAGATCCTAACCCTAATCTTAAAAGATTAGATCTGCTAATTGTCTTTTCTAAATGGGCCCCCAATGGGCGCCCATTTGTTTGAGTGGAGACAACAAGAGAGACAAGGTTTTTTAGTACAGGGTACAACCCCTCCTCCTCACTCTCCTTACAGAGCCTCACAGGTCTCACTCAGTCTCTCCATTCAAGTTTACACCAATAAAGCTGCAACTGACATATCAATTGTTCTCCAGACATCTTTAAACACATAAAAAACTAAACATATAATCATGGGTTCTTACATTTAGATATCAAGACATTATAGTGTTTAATTTAATATTGTTAAAAATTGCATTCTCTCATAAGGTTGAATAGACAGAACTTAAAACAGACACATGAATGTGAAGTTTTCTCATTTAAGGCTTGCTTTTCATACTCCAGTTACAAAATCCTTCTCTTTCCCATTATCTTGACGTGTTAGCATTTCCATTGTGGCTTTCTGGCATAGGTATACTGCTTACCAGCATACATGAATGCAAATCAATCACAGTAAAGTATTTGGCATCAGTAGGGACACTTGTCAGCAGCGTGTGTCAGTATTGGACTGGTATTTGTCTGAGATTATAGTGATTGGCCTGTCTTTCATGGGCTATGCTCACATTCTCTCTGACTCTCTCCAACCGATCTTTCTGCCTAGGCAGCTTGGTCAGGGTCTGGAGACTTGAGGACTAAGCGCCCAAATCGACCTTTTAACTTATGACACAGGGCGATCTTAGCTGGTGTGTGTTCTCTACTCTCCTACCAAACTGAGATGATGGCATACCAGAACTCAAGAATCCATCTGTTACACTGGCGGTGGTTCTACTCCTATTTATGACGCAATCATGGTCTTGAGTGTTTGTTTTTTTTGACTCGATCAGAAAAGTTAGTCTGGGGATGATATGCAGTGGTTAGCTTCTGTACTACTCCCCATTGCTTACAGGTGTCATTTAGCAGTTGGGAAGTAAACTGAGGTCTGCGGTCTGATACCAGGTAAACTGGAGTTCTCCACCTTCTAAAGATGTCCTTGATCAAGATGTTGGTGATCAAGGGGATCTTCGCAGATCGTATGACGAACAACTCCACCCATTTTCTGCAGTAGTCTACTACAACCAGCAGGTGGTACCCATTAATCCAAGCACTTTTGGGAAATGGTCCAATTAGATCGATCACCAGCATAAACCCTGGTTCGACCACTGGAGTGGATTGGAGTCTGCCTACAAGTTTTGTGATCCGCACCTTGCACTGACACTTTAGACACTCTTTTCAGGCTTACCAGACATCCTTTCAGATCTTGGGCCTGTATGCTACTTCAAGCAACCTTTGCAAGGTCTTCATGCATCCCATGTGACCACTGAAAGGGTTAGCATGAGCAAATTGTAGGCTCTGCTCTCTGAGATGTGTAGGTATGACTACTTGTTGATTTTGACCTCCATCCTTGTCGATGGTACTTCTAAACAGGTTATCATTTTGAATGACATAATGTGTTACTGGACTTTGCTTCATCTCACAGAGGCTGAATATCTTTATCCTCCTTCTCTCCATGGGCAATGTCCTCCCAGCTTTTGGTTAGATTGCATGGTACATCGACTTAGCATGTGGGCTATGGTCTCAGGAATTTCTTCACCAATCCCTCAAAACATAGAGTCAGGAACTAAATTACACTGGCCCTTTCAATACCTTATATTGAAATCAAAGCTCTGCAATAGCCCATCTCTTAAGATGTGGAGAAGATTTACATTTACATTTACATTTATGCATTTGGCAGACGCTTTTATCCAAAGCGACTTACAGTGCACTTATTACAGGGACAATCCCCCCAGAGCAACCTGGAGTTAAGTGCCTTGCTCAAGGACACAGTGGTGTTGGCTGTGGGGATCGAACCAGTGATCTTCTGATTACCAGTTATGTGGTTTAGACCACTACACCACCACCACTCCAAGATTTTGGGTGGTAAGGACAGAATGGTCAGTTAGCACCTCAAAATGCCTTCTCAGTACTCTTGCCATTTTTCCACTGTCCACACAACAGCTAAGCACTCTTTCTCTGCTGTGGAATAAGCTTTCCCAGTGCCTTGTAGTAGTCTTGATGCATAAGCCAGCTTTAACATCAACTCATCCTATTAACAATAATTCTCAGTTTATTTGAAAGTTTCCATCAAACTTGAATTCCCCAAATTCAGCAGTCTTGAGAAAGAAGAACCCATAGCCTACTTGGAGACATGTGAAGAGTACCTCACCATTCAGCCTTTATGTAGCACAGAGATATTATCCATTTTACCATTGGTACTTTCCCATACTGCTAAAGACTGGTGGACTGCAGAGAAAGTTTAAGAAAAGACCAATGTCAGACTTGGGAACTGGAAAATTGCTTACAGCTTCAACTTTTGCTGGCTCGGTCCTCACTCCTTCAGAGATGACATGTCCTAGAAAAGTGAGGGACTTCTGGAGAAGATTGCACTTCTTCAGGTTGAGTGTTAGACCTGCAGCTTCCAACTCAGCGAATAGCTGTTTCGACCATAATGATCATGAATGTTGGCTGAGTAGACCACAATGTCGTCTATGTAGATGAAGCTAAATTTTCCAATGATGTTTCGCATGATGGTTCTCATCAGGGACTGGAACGTGGCTGTGGAGTTTTTTAGCCCAAAGGGAAGGCGTACAAACTCATATTGGGAAATCCTGGTAACAAAAGCAGTTTTAGAAATGCTGTCCTCCTTCCTTGCACACTTGCCAGTATCCACTCCTCAAGTCCAAAGTGCTGAATACCCTAGCTCCATAGCGTGAAGCAAGTATGTCTTGGACCTGTGGCATTGGGAAACCGTCAAGCGGGGTCTTGGAATCCAGGGCTATGTAGTTGACTAGAATTACGTAGCTTCAAGAATTTCACGCTCGGCCATGGATGGTTTGGGCCGTAAGCATAAAGCTCTGCACTGATGCAAAAGTACAAATAGTCTCATCCATTCCCTGTTTCCATTCCCTAATCCTTCTCTCAGCCTCCACCTCATGATCATCAGGAAGAAATGACTGAAAACAGATTTGAAAATTAAACTTTCTCTGCAGTCCACGAGTCTTTAGCAGTATGGGAATGTACCGATGATGGTAAAATGGATAAGATCTCTGCACTACTTAAAGGCTGAATGGTGTGGTACTCTTCACACTTCTCCAATTAGGCTATGGGTTCTTCTTCCTCAAGACTGCTAAATTTGGGGAATTCAAGTTTGATGGGAACTTTAAAATGAACTGGTTGAGAATTATTGCTAATAAGATGAGTTGAGGTTAAAGCTGGGGTATAAACGTCACTAGCCATGGAATGAATCATTGCCTTTAATTGCTCATTCCTCCACTTCAGACAATCCATAACCACATGTCTTAGATCTTGCATGTTCTTCTCAATACTTTGTTAACACGCTGAAATTCTCTCTTAGACTCAGCGAGAACCATTTCCTCTAGCTGTTTTAGTAATAAATTAATAATCTGAGTGGAACATGTCCAAACTTTTTCTTTAACAGAGTTATCATTAGAAAATCGGTGTAATATATGTAGAGTATGAACGGAAAATCATGAACTCATTAATTCTGAATGCAATGCACACATTTTTACTAAGGGTCCTAAAAACCCACACTCTGATCCTCCCCATCTAAATCACCGGGTAGTGCCAGCGAGTCGGGTAATAGAGTGCTTTCTTGACACTTTTACGACACAAAGAGCCTCTCCAGAGATCCTCGTGACATCGCTATCCAGTCTCGCTTTACAACATCAAAGGGGGCTGTTACTCTCCCCCCCCCCCTTAGATGAGAAAGGAATGCCAGATGATGAAATCTATACACCGACACGTTCCTACCATTTAAACCCAGAAATGGTTGATATTAGGAATAAATAAAGACTTATTCCTGTATGCTTGGGTATTTCTGCTGTGGTATCAAACTAGTTAAGATTGTTAGTGTGTAGTTAAACTCTGAGGGCTTATATAAAGAGTCTAAAAGTATATATTCACTTTTAAGAGTACCGAATACAAGTTTCTTGGTATCAAATTAAACCTTTCGACTCGCCCTTGCTGAATATATATATATATATGGTTACATTAAAATGTATTCTGCTATGTTTTGCCATCTTTTGAGTGATTCAAACCACATCCGGACCCTGTTGTAAATTAGGCAAATGACGAGCCTTGACAAGACAAAGGGAACCATCTTGCGCCAAAACTGAGGAGCCTCATTGGGTCATTCCTCCCAAAGGAGGCGTGACCTCCCTAACTTAAAAGTCAGGATCTGGTGTTGAATCGCTCTCTTGTCTCTCTTATCCGTTTGCTCTCTTGCTTTCTTACTCCCGTACTCTTCTGAACCTCTTCAAGTGTTCTTCAACTTCTCTTCAAGCTCTCTCGTTTTTCTTTCTTTGTCTTTTATTTTATTTGGCGTTTATCTCAGTCTTTTCCTTGTCTTCGGACAAAACTCAGCTCCCTCAGTCAACAACTACTCTTTAAGACGTTTTGAACTTCCCGTGAGCGATCCACGCTCAGGAAGCACCAAGAGAAGGCCTCCATCTCACGGACGCAACGAGGACACAATAAACACACAGTCTTGTTCAGCGACACAAAGGTCCATTGTGCAAGTATTATTTCATCTAAATTCAAATGCGTTAAAGTGTGTAATTCCCGTGCTGGCTTTTAAGGTTTAACTGTTGTAACAAGTTTGCTATCCCTGTAATCTCTTTATTTTCCTCCCTGTTTTACTTTGTTTGTTCTATGTTAAATGTTTGTTGTTAAATGTGTTCTACGTTTGTTAAGTTTGTGATATATCCTAGTTCCTTGTATTAAACCCACTTATATGCTTGATTGTCTCCGTTTGTTGGTCATAGAGCTACGAGCTGATATTATCAAAGTAAGTTAACGTGCTTTGATTAAGTAGGCTTATACTAAGAATAAACCTTCTGGAGAATTGATCAAGAGTATCGAGCAAAGTGGTTCGGTGGACGAACTGATTGGTTGCGGTACGGGTTAATTCCATTAAGGTGTTCTGAAAATTAATACAGCCTGTCTGCATATGATGTATATTCCTAATGAATTATAATTCGTTGTGTTTAATTATCTATATATATCTGAAGCAGACTTTTGGGCTATATAACCCCTGTTTTGGGGCAATTTAGAATGTATTGTTATCTAGTTCAAACCGTATGATTAATCATTGATTACAATCATTAATATTAATTGTACATTCCCCAAACCTGAACCAAGAAACCCTACATATATATACCGTAATTTCCGGACTATTGAGCGCACCTGAATATAAGCCGCACCCACTGATTTTTAAATAAAATATTATTTTAAACATAAATAAGGCGCACCTGTCTATAAGCCGCAGGTGCCTACCGGTACATTGAAACAAATGAACTTTACTCAGGCTTTAACGAAACACGGCTTGTAACAAAAATAAATAGGCTTTAATGAAACACGGTGTGGCAGCGGAGGAGTGGTCAAGCGGAGAAAAGCGGTACGGGCGCTTACACCTGAGCTAAATTATGTCTAACACCGTTGTCTAATTTCAGTAAGCATGGGGAGAGCGGCATAAAAAGGCAGTAGCCACAGAGCTGAGAGAGTGACACACATCAGTCTAGTGTTGGCGCATAGAAGAATTGAGAAACTTTAAAAAAATTTATTGTAAACATTGCTGTGGCCATTAAAAGCCTTACCTGGAACGTCATGTGCCCTGCTGAAAACGGTCACACTGGTGCCCGTGTGACAGTTTTCCCAAGAAGGACATGTGAAGCAGGGCACTTGAAATTAGACACCGGTGTTAGACATAATTTAGCGCAGGTGTAAGCGCCCTTACAGCTTTTCTCTCCTGGACGGGCGCTTGACCACACCCCCGCTGCCACACACGGCTTGTAATAAAACATTTGCAGTAAACAGTAGCCTACCAAGAAAGTAATTGGTCACTATCTTCCTCGTCCTGTGCACTGAAACCATTGAAGTCATCTCCTTCGATGTCGGAGTTGAATAGCCTCAGATTTAGTTGTCTTTTTGCACTGAGTCAGTTCCTCACGCTGCTGTTTCCAACATCTTATCATCGACTCATTAAGACCAAGCTCCCGTGCAGCAGCTGTATTTCCTATTCAACAGCCAGATCAATCGCCTTCAACTTGAAAGCAGCATCATATGCGTTTCTCCATGTCTTTGCCATGGTGAGGGTGACAAAATTACTACCATAATCAGAATGATGGGAAGTTTGAGCGTGCTCGATTTAATCTAAACAGTAAACAAAAAAAGTTGTTTTGACCTTAACCCTAATGAAATGGTCTAATGAAAGCTTCACGCCGCCAAAAAACTTAGCATGTCACAGAATGTTTTTTTTTATTTTTTTTTTTATAAAATTTGAAAGCGGGAAAAAAACATATTAGCCGCGTCATTGTATAAGCCGCGAGGTTCAAAGCGTGGGAAAAAAGTTGCGGCTTATAGTCCGGAAATTACGGTACAGTGCTCAAAATAAACATAACATTTTCCCTACCAACAACAAAGTTCATGAAACTTAGTTCATTCAATGTAATCAAACAAACAAAACTAAAACAGTGGTATTACACAAATGGTAATATGAAAATAAAGAATAAGAAACATGTAATCGTGCATTCGTTGTGCTCAAAGTCCATAAACGATAGTCCTTAGTTTGTCACACAAACATCGTGATGCTGTTTAGGCCCGGCATCTGCAACAACGAGTATCCCTATGAGTTCAATGATAAATCCACAAACAAAAGATAATCCAATTGAGAAATGTGTTCTAAGCAAAGTTAATCCAAACAAAAGATGACAGTATTCCGTGTATATAGCTGTGAATATAGTCCATTAGGAATCAATTTAAATACTCTGTTGATTACATGAGCATGCAAACATTTAATTCCTCAATAAAGACCTCCCAAGTGGAAATGTTGTTAACTACCAACATCTCAAAACTTCTTCCCTCAAACTCTCTCTACTCTCTCCTTATATCGGCATCCTCACTCTCTTACTAGAGGATGCTGCCCCTAGCGTGAAGGAAGAGAATTACACAAAAACAGTCAGTAACAGTGAAGATAACTGAGACGGTTACAAGTATACTTTGAAAGACAAGAATGTGGACCAGGCAGGATCCGATCAGGAACGCAGAAAAACTATACCCTGGCCTTTAATATCATACACATTTCACCTCCTCCAGCTCATATCAGCTCGATTCAACAAACTTGACTGGAAATTCTATAACTTTAAGGAAATGAGAGGGGAAAATAGAAATAAAGCCCTCTGCATTTCTATGTTCCCATCTCATTCCCTCACATAGACAAAATTACTCTCCAGAAATAGATCAATATTTAATTTTCTCTGCAATTGATGTGCAAAGGCTAATCAGCAGGGACTGTGAAGATGACACCTGGAATATCAATGAGATTCCTTCCTATCTCCTCTTCATGAGTCAGTTGCTTCAGATGACACACTAAACCCCTGAGGCCAAACTGGCAGTTCAAAGGTCAGATGTATTGTGGAGGTTTCTGGCTTTTGAATCGATTTGTGATCAAATGAGAAACTATACTCTGTGAAATTGTGAATCTGACACACACTGTGACCTGCCACACACTGGAGGTTATTTTCCATTAAGAATATATTTGGATTTCAACAGTTGTAATCGTACATTTACATTTATGCATTTGGCAGAAGCTTTTATCCAAAGCGACTTACAGAGCCCTTATTACAGGGACAATCCCCCGGAGCAACCTGTAGTTAAATGCCTGGCTCAAGGACGCAATGGTGGTGGCTGTGGTGATCGAACCGAAAACCTTCTGCTTAACAGTTTAGAGCTTTAGCCCACTACACCACTACCACTCTGAATCACTCATCTTCACCCAGTTATTAAGATCTCTCTATGTATTAAAACGGTAATTAATTCATTTTACCCTAAAACAGGGTAGAGTAGAAAATGATTAGCAGAAAATCATTTTATTTAAATTTTTATATAATTTGGAGAGTTTTTCTGAATTTCTAAAACATTAAACCCTATTCTCTGAACCAAGTGCTCAGTGGCCTAAACCCATTTGTCAAATCAATCACTCTTTTAGCAAACTCTAAACACATTCTCGCTCACTAAAACATATTTCACAATGTGATGTACTCGTGTTGCAAAACGGTAAATATAGCAAAAGGTAAACACAACTACAACACAGTTGTTTACACACGACCCAAAATTGTTCACACTTGTTTCTAATACAGTCTTTCTCAATCGCTTTGGCTCAGTTCTCGGATGAGAATTTCAAGTTCAAATCTTTGAACAATACAGTAAATTTCTTGTTCACACCATATTTTAATTTCTTATTAATTTAAGCAGACTGCACATGTTATGGCACATTTGTGCAAAAGAGTTTGTACAATTGTCTACAATTTTCACAATAATTAAATGCACATGTCTTGCTGATCAAAACTGCTGAGTTGATTGTCAGTGAAATTGTCATACTCTTCACAACTTCTAAACATTCTTTCATCGTGTGAGCCATCGCATGCAAAATGATTAGATTAGATTAGATTCAACTTTATTGTCATTGTGCAAAATACAAGTACAGAGCCAACAAAATGCAGTTAAAATAGCAAAATATATATATATATATATATTTGTGAGTTTATACAATATGGGTTTTTTGAGTGCAAAGTTATGATGTAGAGAAGCAGAGACCAGCTCAATGCAAATGTCTATGAACACAGTACAAGTGCAAATGAAGAAATATAAACTGAAGGTGCATTGTAAAGAATGAGATGTAAATATGTAAACATGTAAATATATTTATATGGCTGGTGACCATAATATACACTCACCTAAAGGATTATTAGGAACACCATACTAATACTATGTTTGACCCCCTTTCGCCTTCAGAACTGCCTTAATTCTACGTGGCATTGATTCAACAAGGTGCTGAAAGCATTCTTTAGAAATGTTGGCTCATATTGATAGGATAGCATCTTGCAGTTGATGGAGATTTGTGGGATGCACATCCAGGGCACGAAGCTCCCGTTCCACACATCCCAAAGATGCTCTATTGGGTTGAGATCTGGTGACTGTGGGGGCCATTTTAATACAGTGAACTCATTGTCATGTTCAAGAAACCAATTTGAAATGATTCGAGCTTTGTGACATGGTGCATTATCCTGCTGGAAGTAGCCATCAAAGGATGGGTACATGGTGGCCATAAAGGGATGGACATGGTCAGAAACAATGCTCAGGTAGGCCGTGGCATTTAAACGATGCCCAATTGGCACTAAGGGGCCTAAAGTGTGCCAAGAAAACATCCCCCACACCATTACACCACCACCACCAGCCTGCACAGTGGTAACAAGGCATGATGGATCCATGTTCTCATTCACACTCAAATTCTGACTCTACCATCTGAATGTCTCAACAGAAATCGAGACTCATCAGACCAGGCAACATTTTTGTCTTCAACTGTCCAATTTTGGTGAGCTCTTGAAAATTGTAGCCTCTTTTTCCTATTTGTAGTGGAGATGAGTGGTACCCGGTGGGGTCTTCTGCTGTTGTAGCCCATCCGCCTCAAGGTTGTGCGTGTTGTGGCTTCACAAATGCTTTGCTGCATACCTCGGTTGTAACGAGTGTTTATTTCAGGCAAAGCTGCTCTTCTATCAGCTTGAATCAGTCGGCCCATTCTCCTCTGACGTCTAGCATCAACAAGGCATTTTCGCCCACAGGACTGCCGCATACTGGATGTTTTTCCCTTTTCACACCATTCTTTGTAAACCCTAGAAATGGTTGTGCGTGAAAATCCCAGTAACTGAGCAGATTGTGAAATACTCAGACCGGCCCGTCTGGCACCAACAACCATGCCACGCTCAAAATTGCTTAAATCACCTTTCTTTCCCATTCTGACATTCAGTTTGGAGTTCAGGAGATTGTCTTGACCAGGACCACACCCCTAAATGCATTGAAGCAACTGCCATGTGATTGGTTGATTAGATAATTGCATTAATGAGAAATTGAACAGGTGTTCCTAATAATCCTTTAGGTGAGTGTATATATTTATATAAATTAATAAAAAAATACAAGATCTCCCAGATGGGAGAGGGGTAAACAGACCATGGTTGGGGTGAGAGGTGTCTTTGATAATGCTTCTCACCCTCCTTAGGCAGCGTTTATTGTGAATGTCTTTGATGGAGGGTAGCTGGACACCAGTGATGTATCGGGCAGTTTTCACCACCCACTGGAGTGCCTTCTGGTCTGAGACAGTGCAGTTGCCATACCACACTGTGATGCAGTTTGTTAAGACACTTTCAATAGTGCAGCAGTAAAAGTTCAGCAAATCTGTGGGGGGACAGGTGAGCTTTCCTTAGCTTCCTAAGGAAGTAAAGGCACTGTTGCACCTTTTTGATCAGAGTGGAGGTATTGTAGGTCCAGGAAAGATCCTCAGAGATATGGACACGCAGGAACTTGAAGCTTGTCACATGCTCCACTTCGTCCCCATCAATGTAGATAGGAGTGTGTATGTCCTTTCCTAGTCTGCCGGTAGTCTACAATCAGCTCCTTGGTCTTCTGGGTGTTGAGTATGAGATTGTTGTTGGCACACCACACTGCCAGGCACTGTACCTCTTCCCTGCAGGAAGTGCATCGATTGTCTGAAGTGCATCGTCGCCACTGATCAGGCCTACCACCATGGTGTAATCTGCAAACTTGATTATGGCGTGCTCAGGTATACAGTCGAGGGTGAAGAGGGAGTAGAGGATTGGACTCAGCACACAGCCCTGTGGTGCACCAGTGTCCAAAGTGAGGGTGGAGGATTTGTGGTTGCTGAACCTAACACACTGTGGTCTGTTAGTGAGAAAGTCCAAGGTCCAGTTGCAGAGAGAGGGGCTGATGTCAAGATCAGCGAGCTTGGAGATCAGCTTGGATGGGATCACAGTATTGAAGGCAGAACTGAAATCAATGAATAGCATCCTGACATACATGTTATTTTTGTCCAAGTGAGTCAGGGTGGGGTGAAGAGCTGAGGCGATAGCATCCTCAGTTGACCTGTTGGGTTGTAGGCGAACTGATATGGGTCCAGTGTTGGGGGCAGACATGTTTTCAGGTGGGAGAGGACCAGCCTTTCAAAACACTTGCTATGATAGGAGTAAGAGCAACGGGGCAGAAGTCATTGAGGGCCACTGCAGCAGCATGTTTTGGTACCTGAACAATGGTGGCTGTTTTGAAGCAGGTGGGGACAGTGGCCTGGGCCAAGGAGAGGTTGAAAATGTTGGTGAAGACGTTAGCCAGCTGTTCTGCACAGGCCCTGAGCACTCGGCCTGCTTTATGTGCATTCACTCAGCTCAGGGTGGAGCCCACGTCAATGGAGGAAAAAGTGAGTGGCAGATCATCAGGTGTGAGCTCAGCTTTTATGGGTTGTTCTGTGTTTCCACAATAAAAGCGAGCATAAAAGGTGTTCAGTTCATCTGGGAGGGTGGCATTACTGCTTGGGGGGTGCTGTTTGCTGGTTTGTAGTTTGTGAGGTCATGGATGCCTATGCACATACGTTGGGGGTCATTGTTCGTAAAATTGTCCTCAATCCGCAGTTTGTAGTTGTATTTGGCAATTCCTCTCTTCAGATTGGATAAAGTGTAGGCTTCCCGGTCAACAGATCTGAAAGCAGCATCACTTGCCTTCGGCAGGAGTCAGACTTCATTGTTCATCCAGGGTTTCTGATTGGAGTAAGTTTTAATTGTTTTATGGGTGGTTACCATGTCGACACACCTGTTGATGTGTTGCAGAACAAAATTTGTGTAGCTATTAATGTCGGTGTGGGAGTCTAGGTTGGCCTGAGAAGCAAACACATTCCATTCTGTGTTCTGGAACGCTTGCTGTAGTGAAGAGTCTGCTCCTTCCAGTCACACTTTTACAGTCCTCACTGTAGGTTTCACACGTTTGATGATGGGAGTGTATTTGGGGAATAGGAACAGGGATAAGTGATAAGATTGTCCAACATGGGGGAGGGGGGTTGCTTTGTAGGCATCAGAGGTGTTTGTATAAACATGATCAAGACTATTGTCTCCTCTTGTAGGACAAAAAATGGGGTAGAATTTGGTGAGTGCTCTCCTCAAATTGGCGTGATTGAAATTGCCAGCAATGATAAAAGCTCTGTCCGGATGCGTTGTTTGCAGTTTACTAACAACAGAAGAGAGTTCCTTCATGGCTAGCTTAGCATTAGCATCCGGGGGTACATATACCAGAATCAGAATCAGAATCAGCTTTATTGTCAAGTATGCTTACACATATAAGGAATTTGTCTTGGTGACAGGAGCTTCCAGTGTACAACAATACAAACAATACAAACAATATCAAAAACAGCAGCAAGACATAGGTAATTAAAACAAAAAAGAATACAAAATAAATAATTACACTCACCTTCATACATACCCACATACACACACGTAGTGCAAATCTATTACAATCTGTTATATAAAGAACAAAAAACAGTATAAACGTACAGAGCAATGTAAGTAATGGCAGAAGTGGATATGTTGGATAATATAAATAGAATTAGCCTGTGTATTGCAAATAATTATTGCTCAATTATTACTGCAGCGATTATGCTAGATGTAAATTCACGGGGCAGGTAAAAGGGTCTGCACTTGATAAAGAGGTACTCAATATCTGCAGAACAGTGGGATTTGGTAATAACAGCATCGGTTCACCAAGTTCTGTTTACATAGATGCAAACACCCCCATCTTTGCTTTTACCGGAGTCCACAACCGTTCTGTCAGCTCTATGGATACTGCGCCCCTCTAGCTCAATCGTGCTGATTGGAATGGTGCTATTGAGCCAAGTTTCCATGAAAACCATAACGTTGCAGTCCATAAACATTCACTTATTAATCCGAAGACGTAGTTCGTCGATCTTATTTGCCAGAGACCGTACATTAGCGAGAAAGATGCTCGGTAGCGCTGGGCGATGTGGGTTTAGCTTTAGCTTAGCCTGCAGTCCACCCCGCTTACCCCGTCTTTGCAGCAATCTGGGGAAGACTTTCTGCTGTATCCTGAATGCCTGGACACAGGCCTTCCTTACCAAGCACAATGTCTTGAGTAAGAGTCAGATTGGATTCCTACCAAACCACGAGAGCTTTCATATTTGGATTTGAGAACTTATACAATAAATATTTGTGCTCGTACGTTGAAATTTACACTCACAGCGCTGATGTGAAAACGTATAAAATAAAAATTTGAAGTTGAATGTTGCAATCTGTACTCAATATCTGTACAATAATGTGTTTTGAATTCACAATTGCAAACAAGAAGTCACAAATGTGAAAAAACGACATTCACAGAAATACAGCTACAGACACAAACTTGTATTACACGTTAACCTTTGTACTTCAATTCATTTTCGCTGTACATCCACAAATCAGCACTTACAACCTCTTAAATCTGCAACTGCAACTTTAAATCTTCACATCCTGATGTCTGTAACTACATTTGTGAATACCCAATAGCAAAACTCATTTGATTTTGATGTATTTTTAACAGACATAATGAAAACAATTTAGTAAAACACACACAGACAATTTAAAACAATCAAAAAATAAATCAATCAAAATTGTAACTGAATCTGACAGCCAGAAATTACAGTATAATCTATTGAATTTAGATTAGATCCAAGGTAAAGATGGTTAGATTAAAATTTGCAGCGGTAAAAGTTAGTTTTAAAATGTTCAAAAGCTAAGTTTCTGAAAAACTCAGCATTGGATTAATAGTTCTGATAGTTTAAAGTCTTGGAAAAAGTGTAGAACATTCTGAGAATGTCATTCAGCTGACTGTCCACAGAACAGGGTAAAGCTAATTTAAATTTGTGTAAAGAAAAGGCATATATATAGGTCTAAAACAATTTTTGTTTGTTAATTACTTATTTTATTTAATGATTTATTCATTTGGTAGGCTAATTTATTAACACAGGAAATGTTGCTGGCATTTTTTCAAAAAGTAAGCTAAACAATAATCTTGTAGAATTGGGCTATATTTTAGTGTTAGATTATTTCTCCTATAATCTATGTAGTTCGTAGTTTTTGCCCCCAGCACTCTCTGTTTTCCTCTCGTTCAGGAATATACTTGCAAGGTAACTCTTACACAAAATTGATATCAAAGCATCTTCAAAGGTTTATTGAAAATCAAACATATTTATACCAGAAAAGTGCATCAAGGAAAATCGTCATGCATCAATAACAGACATCTCTATCTGTGTGCCAGTCTAAGCAGTGCTCTCCACTATCAGAATACCAGTAAAACTAAAAGACGAGCTTAAGAAATCCTTGAGCTTCAGATAAGGAGAGCAGAAGGAACAGAAAAACAAGTGCTATGTGTCAGTAAAGACTAGTGTCAATGGAGGCCCAAAATGAAAAAGTAGGCCTGAAATTGAGAGCAAATCTATATTTCTCACAGTTAGTGTTCCAAAAAAGCACACTGATTCTTTTCTCCTGTTATTGTCTATTTATTTTGAATTTATGCTACTATTTTTATTTATGTTTATGTATTGTGGGCTACTTCCATAACTAGCTTTTATTATTTTGATTGATGTGGAAAAGCAACCTTAATAAATAAACAGATGGATTAATTTAATAGCAAATAGCGCCCAGTAATTTGTTCTCTGTGCACTTGTTGATGTGCATGATATGACATATTTGTGTTGGCACTCCTGAAAGTGTCATGTTTGCAGCATCAGATCAGAGTTAAACGGGAAAATATTATGTCAACACTTTTGAAATTTTAGCAATAATTTGCATTTCCATCAGCTTTATTTTGAAGCGCTAAAACGTTCTTTGTTGGAAACACAGTATTGTCATGCACATGAACTTTGAAAAGTAAATGATGATGTTATAACCATTTAAATAAATAAATTACTGCTCTGACAAGTATAATTGCCAGTTCCCATTCAAACCAATGTCCCATGTTAACATAGGTAACCATGTTTTCCTGTGAAGCCATTCTGTAAACTGTGTCAAATTCATTAGAACAGACATCAATGAAACAAAGTGGGTTAATATGTGTAACAGTTAAAGGACGGGCAGGGAGGCGGCGGAAACCAGCTGACCGGGCAACGTAAGGTTTAATGGTAAAACTCAACATAAAACAAGCATAAACAAACACACACATGCTTTGTGCATCTCTCTCTCGAACTGGTGTCTCTGGCTCCCCTTCATCTCGCTCTCCTACTGATCATCTGATTCAGCACTGGCCGTGCTCCCTCGTGTCCCGGACTCATCACATACAATGTTACCAGCTTTTTTTTATAATGTGCAAAATGTCTTTTTTTAGCTCCTTGGCAAATCTTTTTGTACGAATCTGCTGAAAAGGCAAGTAAAATTATTCACATGCACGAGCACATACCCAGTTAACACGATCCACACCGGTGGCATTCATTGAAATCAACCAATAAAATGACTTCATTGCTGCAATAATTAATTTAAGAACAAAAGTTAATGTGTAATACAAGCTTGTGTCTAAAGTTTAATTTATGTATATGGCAGAGCGGAGGGCGGGGCCGGGTCATGATCCTACACACCCGTTCCCGTATTAGGCTAATAAAGCCTTGGAGAGGGATAAAGTTCGACTGTAGAGGATCGTGTGGGAGAGGGAGATCGTTTACGGACATGTCCGTCATGTGTGTGTTTGTCTTTTAAGTTTCTCATTAAAATATTATTTATATAAAAAAAAGACAAACACCCATGACGGACATGTCCGTAAATGATCTCTCTCTCCTGCACGATCCTCTGCAGTCGACCTTTATCCCTCTCGGAGGCTTGATTAGCCTAATACTGGACTGGGTGTGTAGGATCACAACCCAGCCCCGCCCTCCGCCCTGCCACAATGTGAATGTCATTTCAATATTTGTGACTACGTTTGTGTACTTTTTGTGTGCAATTGTGAATTCAGAACACAAGCTTTGAATTATTGTCTGTGAGTGCAGATTGCAACAATCAACTTTCAAAGTCAACAAATCAACAAGTTTTCAAATCAGTGATGTTAGTGTACGTTTCAATTTACAAACACAAATATTTATTGTACAAGTTCTCAAATCCAAATATGTAAGCTCTCAAATTTTGCTACTGATTTACCTTCACATAGGTCTGGCTGACTTAATGATCACAGAAACTTGAACCAAGTCATGTGACCCACATACTCAAAATAGACCCAACTATGATCAATGAAAAGAAGATTGGGTAAGAAACTCTTTGTCATACCCCCTATAAGAATCCAAAGATGATGTATCTTGTGGGGCACGTTGCCTGTTTTAAGGTTAAGTTAGATCCAATTAAAACTTGTTTCGTCTCTGATTAAGAGATCAGAAAATAGTAGAGAGGAGATGGTGGAAATCTAAAGATCCAGCAGATCTAGGTAAGTTTCAGCTTCTGCTTGCAACTTTTTCAGATAACTTTAAATCTGCAAAAACCTCCTATTACCAGACCAAGATCAACAGCACCACAAACACTCACAGCTTGTTTAGAACATTCAACACATTTCTCTATCCTCCCCCTCCACCACCTGACACATCACTGACATTTTTTGCTAATAAGGTTACAACCATCATCAATACATTCTCAGCACCACACCCTGTCAAACGTCCGTCTCCTGTATGCAACTCTTCTATCTCTAGGTTCTCTCCTCTGACTGACACTGAGGTCTCTAAACTCCTCCTCTCCAACCAACCCACCACCTGTTCCCTTGACCCCCTTTCTTCTCACCTTCTCCAGGCCATCTCTCCATCCACCTTAACTGGACTCAGTACAACACTACAGACCAGTCTCTCTCATTCTATTCATGGTGAAAAAAGTTGAAAGGGCAGGTTTCAATAAGATCTCTGCCTATATCTCACAGAACAAGCTGCTGGATGACAATCAGTCAGTCTTCAAAAGTGGAGACTCCAAAGAGACTGCCCTGCTGTCTGTCACTGAGTCACCGAGACAGGCAAAATCTGAATCCAGATCATCCATCCTGATTCTGCTGGACCTTTCTGCAGACTTTGACACAGTCAACCATCAGATTCTACTCTCCACCCTCTTTACCCTGGGCATCACAGGAACTGTGCTTGACTGGTTTAACCCTCTGGGGTCGGCAAACGCGCCGGCGCGTTTTGCTGGATATTTTCGTCATTACAGCAGAAACAACTTAAAATACTCCGTCATTTTTGGGTATACAGATAAGTGTAAGACATCATTAGAGACTATAAAGGGTCTACTTTTATTTGTGTACACTCACAATAACAACAAAATCGTGTGCTTTTGTAAAATAAAGAAAATTAAGAGGTTGAGCTTTCAGCAGTCTCTGTTCACGAGCAGATTTCTGAAACAAGTCATAAAAATTAACTGAAACTCTGCTAATTATTTTCACTCAAATATGAAACATATGTCTAAAGAAAGCTTAAAATGTCTACTTTTAAATAAAACTATTCCAATTTAAAACAAATATTCTCCTGCAATGCAATCTATTTGAAACAAAGCGATGTACAGTTTTTACCGGTCCATCTCATTATCTGTAATGTGATCCCACCCACCAGCAGAGCGCGCCATTCATACGCTAATGTGCCGAGACGATCAATGCAAATGTACACGCCCCCTACTCTGAGGTAAACACTTTTCATTCATTTTTCTGCGCGTTTGCAATGACACGGCCAGAAAGCTCCAGGATATTATGGAAGATTTAACATTTTCCTCAGAAGAAGAGCAGGACTCCGATGAACGTTTGTATTTTGAAGAGCGATTTGATCCAGTTGAGGTTACAATTTCAGACGAGTAAGTCATTTAGTTTTCATTAGTTGACATGCTATATTATATATACATGTACATGTAAATTGTATGCTGTATGATATAAATATGATGTGTAATATGACATAAAAATTATACGAATGTTAGATTATATTTTATCTAGTGTTTAAAATGCCTCATTATCATCAACAAAGCTGCCTGCAAATATGTGTTCAGGTTAAATTAGTAAAATACACTTTAAATATTCCCATATTAGAAAATCAGAATGATTATAAATCAGCTTTGATCACAAATTGCATTTTACAATATATTTAAATAGAAAACTGTTCTTTTAAATTGTAAAAAGAGTTCAGAATAGCAATATTGTTTCAGTATTTTGCATCAAATAAATGCAGTCTTGGTGAGCAGAAGAGACTTCTTTTAATGGTAGTGTAGGTCTAAAATTAAATAAAGTCATTATGTAAAGAAAATATAGTCAGATTACTTCTTTTAACTTAAAACTTGATTTTGATCATTAAGTCTCCTCACATTAATTCTCTCTCTGTCACATTCCTCATTGATAGGCCCAGAGGAGTGGTCTTTGTGTCCTTAGGTGTAAATCACATCAATATTCATGATAGTTCACGCCTCCACGCATATTGCCATTCAGCACTAAAATTGTCACACAAAAGTTAAATGACTATATTGTTTTGTATGAATGAGTGATCAGGATGATTTTCACATCATTTTGTAGCAAAAACTCTAGGCTATAAGATCCAGTTCTCAAAAGTCTTGTGGACAAATGTTTAGTATGTGTTATATGGCCTTATTTCAGTGACTTAAAATTTTTGTTTTTTCAAAAACCACGCATAAACATTATTTTCTCAAAAATACAAACATGTACACACGTTGCTCACATATTATTGTAGCCCAGTTTGTGCTGAATACAGTGTTATCAGACTTTAGCCATTAATATGATTTTAAGCAACTGAAAAAAGCACAAATGTCAAGGCATTTCAAAACTTCTCCAGGGCCCAAAACACCCTCAGACCCCAGAGGGTTAATTAATGTCTCTCAGGTAGCTTGGAGAGGTGAGTTCCCCATCTGTCGCTCACTACGACATTGTGTCGAATAAAGCGACACTAGGGGTCTTTCTTGAGAGCCTTGCGTATCTCTGAACTTGAGAAAAGGCCAATGAGAAATTGCCAGACAGAATTTGCATGTCAATCCCCCGGACATATGGGTATAAAAGGAGGGAATCATACATCTGTCCATTCAGATTTTTTCTTCGGAGCCAATCGGTTGTATGATCAGCTAGCTACATTCATTTACTGTTCCAATCATCTCTGTAGAGCGTATGCTGTTGGATCTACACAGCGGCTTTCTCCTTCTCTGAGTGGCAGTGCAGCTTTGTCCCTGGGTGCTTCGGCAGTGCTTCTAATGATCATTTCCTTCTTAAAGAGGAACGCCGCTCCAGCCACCCTCCTGCATCACTCTTCTTCCCACGGGATTGAGGATGACCCGGCTGGTGATGGAGGCGATTTGTGGATATCAGCAGGCTCGGTTTTTCACTGGGTAGATCCCCACCAACCACCCGCCCCCTTGGCATGCTCGTTGACTTCTGTCCAGGCTCAAGGTGAGAGCGGCTCGCCTTACAGCCAATCTGCTTCCGCCCCCTGAGCTGGATGATGAGTTCACCGCTGCATCGGAGATTGTTCCTGCATCTGACGCAGAAGACTCGGCTGGATTGCCTTTGGTTTGGCAGGCCCAGTCTGAGGCTGATGCTCGGGCCGCCGTCAATGTGGGGTTAGACTGGAACCCTTAGTCGTCCCCACAGCCTTCACGGCTAGACGACTGGTTCCTCGGGTACGGGCACCACTCCTAGCCACGCTCCCCCAGTTCCTTTCTTCCCAGAGGTGCATGATGAGCTGATGAGGTCATGGAGGGCACATTTAACTGCCTGCAACAGACCTCCTTGCTCATCCACTCTCACTACCCTCTACGGAGGTTGCGATCCACCTGTGTCCTGAGAACACCACCACCTGGTGCCCGGTGCTCCCCTCCAAGGCCTGTAGGATGACGTCATCACTGACCTCCAAAGCCTACAGTGCTGCTGGACAGGTCGCCTCTGCCCTGAATGCCATGGCCCTCCTGTTAAGTTCACCAGGCCAAAGCACTCAAAGATCTGCACGTGGGCAGTCCTGACCCTGATGTGTTGCAGGAACTGCACTCAGTGACCGACCTCACCCTCAGGGCCACGAAGGTCACAGCGCGGTCACTTGGGAAGACAATGGCCACCCTCGTGGTCCAGGAACATCATCTCTGGCTGAACCGGGTCGAGATATGGGATGTGGACAAAGCACGCTTCCTCAACACCCCAGTCTCCTAGTTCAGTCTATTCAGCGATACCGTGGAGGACTTTGCCAAGCAGTTCTCAGCAGTGAAGAAGCACGGGCCGTGCTCCGTCTGCTCACCAATGGCGTCCTCATGTGGCTTCCAGACTACAGGCGGGTATACATGATCAACCAATCCAGAGCTCCCTCTACCAAATTGGTTTTCTTCCCGATCTGAAGACCCACAGAGGTGCGTGGTCAGGTCAGTGCACTCATTTCTGCAGGAGAGGCTGGAGGGGAGGCTGTCCCCCTCCACCTTGAAGGTTCATGTAGCTGCCATATTGGCTCACCATGACGCAATGGATGGTAAGTCCCAAGGGAAGCAAGATCTGATTATCAGGTTCCTTAAAGGTGCCCGGAGATAGAACCCTCCAGGCCCTGCCTGTTCCCTCATGGGATCTCTCCATGGTCCTTGCAGGCCCTCCTTTGAGCCACTAAAATCAGTCGAGCTCAAAGCCCTCTCCTTGTAGACGGCACTCCTGATCGCGACCCAGCCTTTTCCGCCCCCTAGCGGGTTCAAGCACACTCGCCAAGAAGTGTGGCATCCTCGTGAACACTGGCCAATGGCACCTCCCTAGCAGACATATGCAGAGCAGCGGGCTAGGCAACACCCAATACCTTTACAAGATTTTACAATCTCAGGGTTGATTTGGTCTCTTCCCGTGTTATGTCAGGTCCGAGCAAGTAGAACTCGGTAACGCGGAACAATTGACCTGGTGTACCACTTGCACCTAGCACCTCTCCCCTCCACTGAGGCGAACATGTGCGCTCTTATCCCAGGAGATCCCACTAACTCTGCTCCCTGGATCACTCCTCCATAGCCCTCTGGTCCGCGAATTCGGTGGAGGAATTCCCACACCAGACCCATTATGGGTACTAAAATTACTCTGTACTGGAATAGGTGCTCCACAGGATGGGCCCTTGTTTGGATTAATCCTCCTGTTTGTATTTTCCAAGTTACGGTTCCCCTTGGACAGTCCCCTTTATCCAAAGTGACTTACAAAGCCCTTACAGGGACAATCCCCCTGGAGCAACCTGGAGTTAAGTGCCTTGCTCAAGGACACAATGGTGGTGGCTGTGGGGTTTGAACCAGTGTCCTTCTGATTACCAGATTACACTACACCACCACCACTCCTATATTTAAAGTGCATTTCACTCATTTAACCTGAACCGTTATTTGCAAACACAAGCTTTGTTGATGATAATGAGGCAGCATAAACACTGGATAAAATATAATCTAAACATTCATATTATTTTTATATCATATCTTTATCATACCGCATACAATTTAAATACCTGCTTTAGCCGAAAAACAACATTTACATGTAACTAAAACTTGCTTATTAGGACATATTTCAAATGTCAATACTCTGAATCCTGGCTGGCAAGTCTGGAAACCATACATTATTTCCTTCTTTAAATATGTATAATAAATATTTTTCTTGCAAATAACTCACAATATGGAAGCATAATTTGATTTGTGTAATATGAATTCCAGAGACAGAGAACAGAATAAATTCTAGAATGCAAACGAGTGACTCCATGTGTGCATTTATTTTAAAAACACTCCTTATCATGTAAAGGTCACGTGATTTTTGTCTGTACCTCTTTGCGTGTAAATTACATGTTGTTATATGCTATTTAATCATTAGAAGTAGAATTCAATGTTTATTTCCAAAGAAGAATTCCACAGCAATGCTAATTGGTGAAAAAGGCTTTTAAATTATCAGTTAGTAACCATGGAACCCATTATGTGTGTTGTGCATTTCAACGTCCAGCGTAGCAGAACAGAGTAAGCAGCATTAGAGCTAAATCAACACTGTCGACATTTTCAAAGAGCACTTGAAAATGTGAGTGTTGCTGTTCAGCAGGTGTTTTGCTCTCACTTTAGTCTCTAGGGAAAATGTGAGTGAGCGTTGAGAGGAAAGAAGAATTGGAAAGACAGGGAACGCTGGATTAATAAAACTACACCATTCTGCTTTATTTGATTCGGATGACATCCAGACACATTTAAAATAGTGTATGTGCTATTCCCACTGTACACCAAGTAATGTTTTGTTGACTTGTTGTTGGGCTCAATCCTTTGACGTTTGTTATTTATTCTGTTACACGCACATGCACACAACTCAAATATATGTAAGAACGCCACTTATATGTTTACATAGCCACTTAAGCAGCTTTCTCCAGGAGAAACCTAGGTGTGTTAAACCGCTTTCTCTTAATCCCTTAAATGGCTTAAGTAAATCTGTGTTCTCGATTACATAATGTTTCAGAACACTGCTTTCTGCAAAAACCCTGGAATAAACTATTTTATTAAGGGCATATAAACATGGTCAGTGAGTAAGCTAAATTCTGTAATTGTTGCTCATATCATCCTACCTATCCTCTTCTGTTTCAATAAGAACAGATTGTCTGAAAGGTTTTCTGTTCTATTAAAGAACAAAAAGTCAGGGGCCTGGGTATCTCAGTGAGTATTTACGCTGACTATCACACCTGGAGTCGCAAGTTTGAATCCAGGGTGTGCTGAGTTTCTCAGTTTAAGTCTAGACTAAAGACTTATCTATTTAGCCAGGCATACACCTAATTTATCCTCTAACCCACAATTAGGCTGCTTTAGTTGGGTCTGCCGGAACCAGAAACCAGAAACATTGAGCATGATCTCTAACTCTGCAATAAATTAAATGGCATCTACGCTTACATCTTTTTATTTGTTTCCCTGTCTCAACCTCGGGACTCCTATCCTGAGGTCACCAGAACCGGCTGGATCCAGCACCATTCCTGCTTCATGTTGGACTCCACTGCTACATGTCGCAGAATGATGATGACTAAATGCAGCCGGTGTCAGCCAAACATCACTTCAGTCTATTATGATGGACTTCAGAGGATGAAATGATGCCAACTCCAGCCTGCATCACCTCGGTCTATTGATGGACTACGATCTTGAAATGGAATGCTTAGACTAACTATTGCCAACAAAAGCCTTCATCAGCCAATTAACAAGGACAATTGCATCTATGTGAACTTCTGCAATTAATCAAGATGGACTTCAAAGACTTTGGTCATTAATCTTACAGTTCAAACACAATCTATGTTTAATCACTGACCCTTAATACTTAGTTTAATAATTTTAAACCATGATTTTACCTATACATAATTAATATTTACATTACATTCATAATGTTAGCCAGAGGGGAACTGGCCCACACAGTGAATCTGGTTTCTCCCAAGGTTATTTTTCTCCATTAATCTACATCTTATGGAGTTTTGTGTTCCTTGCCACAGTCGCCTACAGCTTGCTCACTGGGGTTATTAATACAATTATCATTTAATTATTTTTAAACACTATTAAAAATCGTTTTTTATCTAAATTACACAATGATGATTAATCGACTTTATAGACATTACAGTTTTATCGTCTGTTAATGCTGATATTCTGTAAAGCTGCTTTGAAACGATGTGTGTTGTGAAAGGTGCTATACAAATGAAATTGACTTGACTTGAGTGACTCCAGCCAGGTCTCCTAAGCAACCAAATTGCCCCGGTTGCTAGGGAGGGTAGAGTCACATGGGGTAACCTCCTCATGGTCGTAATAAGTGGTTCTTGCGCTCAATGGGCCGTGTGGTGAGTTGTGTGTGGCTCGTGGAGAGTAGCTCCACATGCTGTGAGCCTCCACAATGTCATGCACAGCGAGTCACATGATAAGATGCGCGGACTGACTGTCTCAGAAGCGGAGGAAACTGAGACTTGTCCTCCACCACCCGGATTGAGGTGAATGACCGCACCACCACAAGGACCTACTAAGTAGTGTAATTGGGCATTCCAAATTGGGGAGAAAAGTGGAGAAAAAAAAGAACAAAAAATATTTTTTATTTAGTTGGACTGCATGAAGTTAAAGTTAAAAAAATTGCTAAAAGATATTAGAATATCTGCAAAATCATTTGTATCAGTTTTGATAGATAATTGAAATCGGAATCATAGAAGGGATACATTTTGTACATTTTACAACATCATTCTTGGTGTGGACTCCAAATGTTTCTCTTTCTCTCTTTCAGTTCTCTGCCTTCTTCAATTCAGTTTTCATTTGCAACTATTCATCATGTATAGAGTCAAATTCTCGTCTGCCGTTCTGCTACTGTTTCCTTCTAAATGCCTAAACAGGTCTCAACATCATTTAATGGAGCCATTTGTCATGCAAATATATTCAAAAGCAAGATTTGCATAATAAACTAAATGGAATGTTAATCCTTCCTGGTGTAATTTGGTGTACAGAAGCTGAGTCAAACAAAGCCACTTTATTCATATGTAAGAAAAAGCACAAACAAAAAGACTCAGGAGAGATGATATCTGTGGAGGTGCAATTCACACCCTAGCAGCCATTAAAAACATGAAAATAGAGCTTTTGGTTTAACAGAGGAATGCTGGCCCTTATCAGTAAGATTAGTGATACCAGATAACAGATTATTATGTTTATCAAATATACTATTTATGATTATTATTGTACATTACTCCTCTCTCTCATTCTCCCTATTGTAGCATTAATTATATCTCGCTCCTCAGTACACAAAAAGATCCAAGACAGTGTAAACAAACACAAAGACTCATTCAATAACCCCTTTGCAGTTCCAAATCTGCTAAACCCTTCATTCAAGATCTTCTAAAGCTGCTTACATTAACATTCCACCTCAATCTGTCAAATCTAATCAATCTGACAAAAGGAATGCAATCAGTCTCTTTGCCATCTCACACAAAATAAAGCTCTCAGCACATGTCAGTGTGACCGACCAAAACAGACAGCACATACAATCTCATGAAGTGTTATAATGAAGTCAGAGATGGGTCTAATCTACTGATGTGTTTGACAGCATCCTACATTCGCTCAGACTCTATCAGCAGCTGTTCATCTGATGCTGGAAACCCATATAAATGCAAAGAGCAGCACATTGATTTGACTGTGATTTTAGGTTTTATTTGGGGAGTTGGGGGTTGGTTAGTGTGTGTGTGTATGCAGGGGTTAGAGCTGATTGTAGGAATTTGTATCTTTCTGATTAGGGTTGATAGGGAGACAAGCTTCACATGTTCCCTATCGTCCCTTCTCATTCTTCCTCATTAACTCATAATATTTATATACAGTATATGTAGTGCTTTTCCAGTTTATGTTTTGTGTGTCCCAAGTCTGCTCTGGGTGTTTTCTAAAGAGTTTTGGGAATTTTTCTAATTTGGATTTGATTAATTTGTTAATGTAATAAATGTAATTATTGTATTTTTTTTTAAGTCTTTCTTATTTGTTCATTATTATCATGCTTTGAAGTCCACCTCGCTGCCTGTCTGTGCTTGAGATCTCGCATTCCCTGAACCTTGACAACAAGAGTCCATGCTGGCTGGAAAATCAAGTAATTTTTTTAATGTAACGCCTCTCACAACACACATTGTTTCAAAGCAGCTTTACAGAATATCAGGCATTAACAGAAAGTGATATTGTAATATATATAACATCTTAGAGGCATCGTTGTGTAGTTTGATCAAATATGATAATTAATTGTTTAAATATAAGTAATTAAATAATAATTGTATTTATAACCCCAGTAAGCAAGCCGAAGGCAACTGTGGCAAGGAACACAAAACTCCATAAGATGTTGATTAATGGAGAAAAATAATCTTTGGAGAAACCAGACTAACTGTGGGGGCCAGTTCCCCTCTGACTAACATCATGAATATAATGACAATATTACTTATGTATAATGCAATTCATGGCTTAATATGATTAAACTAAGTAAGTGTTTAGACAGATTTTGTATGAACTCTAAGCTTAATCTCTAATGCCTTTGAATTCCATTCTGGATTAACTGTAGGAGTTTACATAGATACAATTGTCCTTGTTAATTAGCTGATGAAGGGTT
This sequence comes from Xyrauchen texanus, assembly GCF_025860055.1. Taxonomy (NCBI): domain Eukaryota; kingdom Metazoa; phylum Chordata; class Actinopteri; order Cypriniformes; family Catostomidae; genus Xyrauchen; species Xyrauchen texanus. The sequence continues at coordinate 942,389 of NC_068277.1, read as the reverse complement.
TTGTTGGTAATTAATTGACAGTCTATGTATTCCATTTCAAGAGTGTAGTCCATCAATAGACCAAAGTGATGCAGGCAGAGCTCAGTGAGGTGCATCACAGTTCAACCGGCAGGATGAGGTTCGTTGAGGTCCATCCTAAGTCCAATGTTAGGGGCAATGGCATATAAAGTATCCATTATATAAGTAAGTCTTATGGTTGGAGTTGGCATCAGTTCATCCTCTGAAGTCTATCGCAATAGACTGAAGTGATGTTTGGCTGTCACCGGCTGCATTTATTCATCATCACACAGTGACGTAGCAGTGGAGTCCAACTCGAAGCAGGAATGGAGCTGGATCCAGTCCGTTCTGGTGACCTCAGGATAGAAGTCCTGAGGTTGAGACAGGAAAACGAATAACATAATAGCGTAGATGCCATTCAATTTATTGCAGAGTTAGATACTGTATCATGATCACTGTTTCTGGTTCCGGTAGACCTAACTAAAGCAGCCTTTAGTCTAGACTTAAACTGAGTGTGTGTGTCTGAGTCCCGAACAGTGTTAGGGAGACTATTCCATAGTTTAGGAGCCAAATAGGAAAAGTATTTACATCCTTTTTGTGGATTATGATATTCTAGGAACTATTAACAGACCAGAATTTTGTGATCATAATGAATGTGATGAAATATAGCATTCTAGAAGATCACAAGTACTGCAGAGCTAGACCATTCAAAGCTTTGTACGTAGTTAACAGTAATTTTTAAATGAAAGAAATTTAACAGGTAGCCAATGTAACAATGATAAAATGGTGCTAATATGACCATGGATCTAACAAACATGTTCCGGCTTTTGTTGTTTCGATAAGTTTTGTTAGCTCTTCGTGAACTATGACAGCGAAGAATTGAAGTTGCACGTGAGGGAAATTATGAGACACTAATTTTCTGAGGTGCTATGACAGATGATTGAATAATTTCAATTTTATTTCTGATTATTTAAATTTTTATCAGTGAAGAAATTCATGAAGTAATTACTCTTGTGCTGCGACGGAATATCTGGTTCAGTCAATCCTTTATTCCTAACCAATCTAGCCACAGTACTGAATAAACACCTAGGATTGTTGTGGTTATGCTGACCTGGCAGCTTTTTGTACCTGTCTGTAGCTACAAACACTATCCTTCCATGCACAGTGAAATGCCTCTAATTTTGTATTCTTCCAATTGCGCTCCATTTTCCAAGCTGCTCTCTTGAGAGCATGAGTGTGATCATTGTACCATGGTGCAGGGCTTATTTCTTTAATTTTCTTTAATCAAAGTGTGGGCAACACTATCAAGAGTGCTAGCGACACTGTGTGTCCGACTGTTTGTACTGTATTTTATTTTATTTTATATTCTAAACTGTTTCAATTATTCTTATTTTTTTTATTCTTATTTTAATCTCTATGTAAAGCACTTTGAATTACCATTGTGTATGAAACGTGCTATTCAAATAAACTTGCCTTGCATTGCCTAGGGAAGACTGCATTTATATTTTTTGTTATTTCATCAAGTTCTTCTGGGCTTTGGGGTTTATTGAGTGTATGAGATAGATCTGGAAGATTATTAATGAAGCTATCTTTAGTGGTCGAAAGAATAGTCCTAACTGAACGATAGCGTGTTGTAGATTGAGTAACATTGGCTGATTGCAGCCTACAAGAGAAGAGGTAATGATCCGAGATGTCATCGCTCTGCGGCAGAATTTCAATAGAATCAACTCCATATGACAGAATTAAATCTAGCTTATGATTATGGTGATTAGTTGTCCTGTTACATTTTGTCTGACTCCAAGAGAGTTTCGAATATCGATAAATGCTAATCCCAATGTATCATTTTCATTATTTATGTTAAAGTCATCAACAATTAAAGCTCCATCTGTAGTAACTACAAGATCTGATAAAAAAAAAATTTGCAAATTCACCAAGGAAATCTGAATAAAGCCCTGGTGATCTGTATACTGTAGCAAGGGTAAAATAACACAGAGTTTTTTTATTTATATCTGACAGTGTCACATTAAACATTATTAGTTCAAAAGACTTGTTCTCTGAGTAACACCAAAAACTTCTCTGTAAATTGTAGCAAACCTCCACTTCAACCCTTCAGACGAGGCTCATGTTTATAACAATAACCTGGGGGAGTAGACTCATTTAAACTAATATATTCATCCGGTTTAAGCCAGGTTTCAGTCAAACAGAGCATATCCAAAATATGATCTGCAATAATTTAATTTACAATTAGTGCTTTGGTGGAAAGAGATCTAATGTTTAGTAGCCCTATCTTTATATGATGTTTATCTTTAATTTCTTTGTTTTGTTACATTTTTACTAATACTTTTTTACTAAATAATTTAGTGGGATTTTGTGTTTGGCATCAAATCAAATCACTTTATTGTCACACTACCATGTACACAAGTGCAACAGTAGGTGAAATTTGCCTGCCACTCTCCGCCCCGGACATATGAGTATAAAAGGAGATGGCATGCACCACTCATTCAGATTTGTGCCAAGAGAGAGTCCCTGCCATGTCTGCGGTCGGTTCAGTGCTGTGGTAGGAAGGATGATGTGTTGATGTAGTGACACTAGGGGTCCCAATACTAAACGGCACAGGTGCTGAACCATTGCACGAGGTATGGTGCAAGTGCTCGACCATGTCTTGACCTTCCAGAAATCAAGAAGGCGTCCAGTGTTCACCAGTTCTGGGGAGCTGTTATGGACAGACAGCGCACATTACCACCTCGAGAGGGGAAAGGCGCTAATGCAAGTGATACACCCAACGGCTGCCTGACCTTTACATGTTGGTACCCAGGAACACTTGGGCTGATACCGGTTCTATGCAGAGGTTGTAGAAACTCACAAAGGTATTGGGTGTTGTCCAACCTGCTGCTCGGTATATGTTAGAGAGGTGCCATTCGACAGTACCCAGGAGGATGCAACACCTCTGGTAGAGTGCGCCCAAACTCCTAAGGGGCATGCTAGGTCTTGCGATTGTTAAGCCAAAAATATGGCATCCACAATCCAATGGCCCAGCCTCTGTTTGGAGACAGCCTTCCCCTTCTGCTGTCCTCCAAAACTAACAAAGAGCTGCTCAGAGCATCTAAAGCTCTGCGTGCGGTCCAGATAGATGTGCAGGGTGCAAACTGGACACAACAACATTAAGGTTGGATCTTTCTCCTCTGAAGGGAGTGCTTGCAGGTTTACCACCTTATCCCGAAAGGGAGTGGTGGGAATTTTGGGCACGTAACCAGACCGGGATCTCAAGATCACGTGAGAGTGCCCCTAACCCTAACCCTAACCCCTGCATGTCCCTAACCCTCTTGATAGAGTGAGCGCTACCAGTTGGGTCATCTTCAGCAACAGTGTGCTGAGTGTGGCCTGCTCCAGTGGCTCAAATGGGGCTCTCTGTAAGGCCGATAGGACCACAGAGAGATCACAAGAGGGAATCAAGTGTGGTCTAGGAGGATTCAACCTCCTAACACCCTTGAGGAACCTGATGATCAGGTCATTCTGCCACGAGGGTCTCCCATCCAGTGAATTGTGATATGCTGCTGTAGCAGCCACATTCACTTTTAGGGTGGAGGGAGACAGCCGTCTCTCCAGCCCCTCCTGCAAGATGGACAACACAGTTCCGACCACGCACCTCTGTGAATCTTCCTCACGGGAAGAACACCAATTCAAGAAAATATGCCACTTCAGAGCGTAAAGTCATCTCATGGAGGGGGCTCTGACCTGAGTGAGCGTGTCTATCACTGCTTGTGAAAGGCCTGCTATGTCTGGCTTCAGGTGCCGGAGCATGCCCTACCCCTAAGTGAGAGGGTCCGGCCTCAGGGTAATATGCCACGGAGGGCCTACTGCCAGGAGCATCAGGTCTGAGAACCAAGTCCGGTTGGACAAGTACAGGACTTGATGGATCCTCCCTGACTTTGCACAATGTCTGTACAACGAGTCTCACTGGGGGAAATGTGTACTTGCGCAGACCTCGAGGCCAGTGTGCTCATCCTTGAATCATCTATGCCGAGAGGAGCCTCGGACAGGGAGTACCAAAGGGGGCAATGAGAGGACTCTCAGGAGGCGAAATCAGCAGGACTACATGGGGGTGGATTCTCCACTCTCCTCGGAGCATTACCTGTCGTGAGAGCACTTCCAATGCACGATTGAGATTGATTAAAGTAACTACATTGACAAAACGTTGAGTGAGTGACAGACAGGGAACTGTCATAATTCTATTCAGTGAAAATGTGTGATTCTGGCATGATGTTTGTTGGACTGCACATGACCCAACTTGAGGGCATAAGCAAAAGTCAGAGACATTAAATAATCCATGAGTTGTGCTGTGTGGTCAAATCAAGTTCCAATAATAATTGATTATCACTTACCACAGTTTGAAATTGCATGGAAATGCCAAACCTCATCATATAGAATCAAATCTACACTGAATCCAGCTGACCATTTAACCTTGAGCACATATTCACAATTCTCACTGCAATTGCAGAATATTCCCCTCAAATGCATATGTCACATGGAGTAACTGATTTTAAAACATGTGAAAATATTAATGATTACATTTACAAGACAAGATAACTTAAAGGAACATTGTATTATGTTTTCTGTTTAATAGATAACTGAAAGTGAGGAGAGTCGTGTGGAGGCATGCGGGGGTCGGAAGAGTAGCATCCAAAGCAGACTTGCAGCGCATTTGGGAAAATCTGGAAGACTTTGAGAATCGTAATTGGTGAAACATTGTCAGAATTGTTGGAGCTTGATATTAATAAAGCTTTTAAATAATTATATCTTGATCTCTATAGTTCCATGTCTTCTACTGATGAGGATATAAAAAAAATTGTGGAATCATTAGAACTACCTAAACTTTCCTACAGGCAAGGCTCCGGGGCCAGATGGCTTTGCCGCTAATTTTTTTAGATCTTATGCAATGGAACTGGCTCCACTTTTGTTAGAAGTTTAAACAGAATCAGTAAAGAATGGAAAGCTTCCGCCAACCATGACACAACCCGGATCAGTTAGATTCTTAAAAAAAGACAAAGATCCAAGCAAGTGCAAGAGTTAGCGTTCAATCTCCCTGATTCAGTTAGACATTAAAATATTGTAAAACATTTTTTTTTGCTCTCCAATTAAGTAAAGTTCTGAAATCTCATATACCTATAGATCAGGAGGGTTTTATTTGAGGCTACAGCTCTTGACAACATTAGGCGTCTCGTCAATATTATGTGGTCAGTGGTGAATGATCAGACTCCGGTTGCAGCCACCTAACTTGACACTGAAAAGGCGTTTTATATGGTAGAATGGGATTATCTTTTTAAGATTTTGGAAATATATGAGTTTGGGAAGGATTTTTTGGGATGGATTAAGTCACTTTATAGACACCGGTAGTGGCGGTACAAATAAATTGATTAATTTCAGATTATATTACTCTGGATAGTGGCACCCTGCAGGGTTGCCCTCTTTCCCCATTATTGTCCTGTCTTAAACTGGAACCATTAGCAGCCACAATAAGAAGGGAAGATGATTTTCCAGGGGTGATGGCAGGAGGTGTGGTGCATAAGATTTTTCTTTACGCAGATTATATTTTACTATTCATCTTGAGCCCACAAGATCTATGCCTTGCCTCCACAGAATTATTAATTCCTTTTCTAAATTCTCAGGATACAGACTTAATTGTTCTAAATCTGAAGCTTTGGCTCTGACAATGTACTGCCCAGTAACGGCTTTCCAACCTAACAGGACATTATGTATTTTGTAATTTTATTCTCAGCAAATTTGTCTAATTTATTTAGTTAATTCCAACCCCTTAATAAAAAGGTTTGAGTGATGTGGGCAGGTGGGCTTCATCACATTATTCATGATTGGAAAGGTTAATGTTATTAAAATCAATTGAATTCCAAAATGCTACATACTACAATCTCTCCCTATAGATGTCCCCCTCTCTTATTTCAAGCAATTTGATAGCATAGCTAAGTCCTTCATTTGGATTGGTAAACGTCCCAGATTACATTTCAGTAAACTGCATAAATTGATTGACAAAGGTGGTCTAGGCCTATCCAATATTTTGTTTTATTATTATGCGTTCGGTCTCAGACATTTGGCTCATTGCATCCACCTGAGAGAGCTCTTCCCTGGTTTTGTATTGAAAAAGAAGTTATTGCCCTTATTTCACCACTGCAAAGCCTATCAAACTAATCAGAGAAGTTAAGTTACACCCCGCTATCTTGCATTTGCACTCTGTATGGACAAAGGTGTCCAGAGAGTTTTATTTAGATTTTATTTTTTAAATGTTGCCTCAAGCATATAGCTGAAACATAAATTATGTATTAATAGGCCCCTTTTTGCTAGTCAGAGTGGATTGTGAGGGAGATTAATATGCTCAGTGACCTATATGAGAGTGGAGTGTTGAGATCTTTTGAACATTTGGTTAAACTTTTTGGGATTCCCAGATCTCAGTTCTATAGGTATTTACAGCTGTGCCACCTTCATTGTATTGTTTTTGGGAGTTGCAAACACCCCCCTAAAGCAGCAGATACTCTGGGAGAGGTGATTACTGCTTTTGGAAAAGGTATCATGAGGCATCATTGTATTACTCAATGCTAATTCAGAGTCTGGAGGATGAAGCTTTAACATCAAGAGATTATGGGAGACAGATTTATACTTGGTATTGGAGGAAGGAGTGTGGACAAGGATTCTAAAAAATATCAAGTCTGCAGCTAGAGATTCAAGGGTGCACCTTATGCAATTTAAGATTTTACAAAGATTCTATTGGACCCCCTCTAGATTGTATAGGCTTGGTCTTAAAGACACACCCACCTATTGGCAATGCCAATCAGAAGATGGAGATACACCCCATGGTTTTTGGGGAGGGTTATAGTGGGGGTTTAATATTAAATGTGATTCATTTTATATATATATATATATATATATATATATATATATATATATATATATATATATATATGTGTGTTTTTTTTCTATGTATTAAGTCTATGAATCAATAAAAATTTTAATTGAAAATAAAATTGATAACTGAAAGGAGATAATACATCATACATTTATGATACATTGTTTGGAGAGTTTTAGTAATTGCTGTGCTGATGATGAAATCTGATTTTAAGGTGCGCCATTTGTATTTGTGTGTGACAAATTATTTAAACAAAAATTTTTTTATCTAATGTGGGATTGGTGTTGACAGAAGGACAGAAGCACAATTAAGTGTTGCTAATGAGAACCACATTCTTTTGGCTTCTTTCCTGGAAGCTTCTCACCAGCCGAATTGTAGAGCAACTCCGAAACAATGGCAATTCTTATCTAAAATATTATTTCTAAACCATCATAACACACACACTAACAGGCTACTGTATACAGCAGCACTTTTTACAGGCCCCTTTTTGTAACCACATTTCCAATTTTAATGTTGACTAAGGTTGCAAACAATATACCTTAATAGCAAAGTTTTCAAAATGGTATAATATTGTCTTTTGGCTAATTTCAGTACTATAATACAATATAGTAATATTAGTAAAACCTTACGGAATTTTTGGGATAATATCAATGACAATTTGACAGTCAAATTCAAAGCTCGAAATGGCCAAGTGTGAATATTAACCTGCTGTTGAAAAAATATGAACTAGCTTAAATGTAGCAAGCTACTTTTGGTTACTTTTGCTATTTTTACAGAAGTGTAGATTTTAGCTTATCATAATACATTTTTCTGTTGAGTAGTTGGTAGCTAAATTTGAGTAGCTTGCCCAACACTGGTATTCACAGCTGCTCATTCAGTAAATACACTCCACACGAGCATCACATATGATCTTTGAGTGTGAAATATGAGAGCAGCACCTCTTGTTCATTCTGAAGTGTGCAGCACAAGCAGACTATAAACACATATTGAATTAAATTGCATACTATCATAGACAAAGCACCTATAAGACATATTCACATGACATTTACCAAAGCCGTGGTACACTATATTACAGTTTAGTGCAATACAGTACACAATTATACAGTAGGTGCAATATGTATGTGCAAGTAAAAAAAAGTAAATTAATATTTAGACATGCTACCAATACAACTTCATGTGTTCAACATATAAAATCACAATTTTTACATTTAATGTTTCACATTTATACTACTACCTCTATAAACCCATAACCATTTAAACTTAATTTAATTTGTACATTTCTGTATAAAAACACTTGTTCATACAGTATAATGCTCATGTTATCCTGTCATTCCGTGTCTAGCTGTTGTATTTCTGTATGTACTGGAAGCTTTTTATAACAGGCCAAATTGTGTGTGTGTGTGTGTGTGTGTGTGTGTGTGTGTGTGTGTGTGTGTGTGTGTGTGAGAGAGAGAGAGAGAGAGAGAGAGAGAGAGAGAGCACATCTGGGCAATAACAATGCGATTTCTGATGGTATCAGATGTTAGAACCATGGTACTTTGATATACAACTATTTATGCACCATTTTGTGATCTTTGCATGGTGCTTCAAAGTACTTCAAACACCATGTTACTACCATGGTAATGTGATATATGATTACCACATTCATATATAATTGTATTAACATGTTTTCTTGCAGGCTAATAAGTGTTTTGATACTCTTTTGGTTGGAAAATTTCTTTACCTGCAGAAGTCATTCACAAGCTGCACATGTAATGAACTTAATAAAGACTTTCATTACTGGCAAATGATAGGATGTATTTGCAGGTTTGGTTTCCATTGATTAGATTGTAGATCTACTGCATCCAGCATTATCTTTATTTGCTGTGTTATAAAATATTCCTCAAGATTGTTGACAAGTGAGAGGGTGCAATAAATGATTCAGCAGTACGTGTGCCAGCTTTGTGACATTCTGATTGAACTGATTCAGACTGCTATCCTATGACATGTGACCAATTCATTTTAAAGAACTGATTCAAATTAATGATTCATATGTGATCGGACATCTTTAATTCTGATTCAAAAGTGGCATTAGTAAACACTGGGTACAAGGCATGATATAGCGGTGTAGCTTTTCTCAACGCTACGCTGCTACCTTGTCAAATATACAGCTTCGCTACTGAAAAGCGATTTGATTTAAAAACTAGCGAAGCTACTGTCTCGCTACTCAGATATGTAGTTAAGCTAATAGCTTCACTATTTGTAGCGAAGTTACTGCCCACACTGATGAGTACTCACACAAACTCCTTTTCTGTTACAGCTGTGAGTTATCAGCTCATGAGTATTTCAGCATTTCATTTGGAATGGAATCTCAGTAAAATCTACCATCAAAACACACAGGAAGAACTCAAAGATCCGTCGAAATAAAAGCTTTAATTAACTGGATGCATGAAATTGAAGACATTACAACAATCTGTTTATTTGTTGCCTAAGTATTGGTACTGAGGTACCAGGGCTGGTATTGCACCAAAGCCAACATTATGGTTTTAGAGCAACCCTAAATGTGACCCAGTCTAGACAGCTCATTGTGGCTCCAAAGTCACTTTAAACAATGCTTTTCTTTGCTTTTTAATTTCTACACATCTATTTTTCTGCTGAGAACATTTTCTTGTCCCAGCGGTGCATTATGGGATAATGGAGGAGTGGCACTCTGCCTGATCTTGCCTCGTCCCACTAGAGGTGAAATTATGCTGTGGTATTATTTATTAATGGCCGTCTCCAGATATCATGGTTAAACATGTTGTCTGCCTCACTCTTGCCTTCCCTGAGCTTCAAAGCAATTAAAGTTGTGCTGTGAAACCATGCAGGTCATGCTAGGCTAAAGCTGCATGCTTATTCATATTGTAACTGAGCTAGCATAAGCCTCAGAGACCAGGGACTGTAGTTCAATCTTGTCTTGGTCAAGAGCTATAACCCAATCATGAGCTTATGAAAGCCTGGTGGGTTAGCATTGCTCACATGTCTGGTCAGTTATCAGTTTCTCAGGTAGAATGAAGTCAAAATTCTGACTGCCATTTTAAATCAAGATGAGATAGTCTGCTACTATAATCTAACTACACAAATTATTTAAAATATTCATAGTAAACTGAAAACAGACTTAACATAACAGTTCCACAGCAGTTTCTATCTATTTAAAAAGTATTGAAAATGCTGACAATGGAACATTTTGGTAAAAAATGTTGTTCCATGTAATCATTGTTTGTCATTTTTTTTCTATGTATTTCTCATGAACTTAAATTATTGTTATGCAGAAAAAATAAATAAATAAAAAGTCAAAGGGATTATGTATCCTGTGGCTCAATCTTGTATTTACCACAAGGACCTACTAGTGACTATGAATTAAAATGAAGCACTTGCTTGTGGAACACACAGATTAAATGTGTGTGTAGATAAGAGCTAATGTGTTTTTGCAGGAGAAATGCAGAGGGCTACAGGAAATGCTGTTAGCTTCAATGCTTTTCTGTCCGTCAGTAACAGCTCTGCCCTGGAGGAAAATCATAGACAAAAATATTTATAGAAACTGAAATCCAATCACGCTTTAAACTCATTCACCTTGTTACCTTATCTTAAAACCAATTTTTTTTTATTTGTATTTTTTTTAATGTTATGTAGGACAGCATTAAAAGCAACCGATATCAGTGTTGGAGAGTCGCTGACTACAAGTAAGGATGCTTATAATTTAACAAAAGTTTTCAGTAGCTTGACAGTAGGGTTGGGGTACACAAGTTTGGACTCAGACTTGTCACAGACTCGGATGCATTTTTACTGGGACTTCACTCAGACTCGAGCCTTTGGGACTCTGGATTTTTTTCAATGTCCAGCCGAGTCCATGACATTTGTGATGCAATGAAAAAAATACATAAATAACAAAACAGTTGTTTCAAAGTGTTTAAGCAAACACATGCACACACACATATGCACATGCACAGGCACACTCATCAGTCAACCACCACGCTTGAATGTTACTACAGAGACTACTGTATATCATCGACTACCGAGGTGGCTGGCACAATAAAAACATAAATATGGGTATGTATTCAATGTTATAGAAACTAAACAAGGCAGTTTCACACAACATGGGACCTGACAAATGGTAAAATTGCGTGTGGCACTTCTGCAGCAAAGTCACCCACATCATGTCTCTCACAGTTTACTAAAAACAGCATAATAGTATTAATATTGGATATTAAGTATTTTTAGGCGTAATGTATCTACACATGTAGGCTTCTGTAGTCTCATGTGGTCCACGCAGTGTTGTCAGCTTGAACTGCTCCATAATAGCTTGATGAATTATCTGTGTAACTTTTTAAATAGTCTGGGGAAAAAGTGTTATTGCTAAAGCAGACAGCAACTCTAAACAGATAAACAGCACCTATTTATTATTGATTGACTATTTTCAAAGCATTCCGTTCCGTGGACGCTGGGTTTCATCCCTGGTGATGCTCTGCCAGGCCTCTACTGCAACTGTCTTCATTTCCAGCTTGTTCTTGGGGCATTTTCCCTTCAGTTTTGTCTTCAGCATGTGAAATGCATGCTCAATTGGATTCAGGTCAGGTGATTGTCTTGGCCATTGCATAACATTCCACTTCTTTCCCTTAAACTTTGGTTGCTTTCGCAGTATGCTTCGGGTCATTGTCCATCTGTACTGTGAAGCGCCGTCCAATGAGTTCTGAAACATTTGGCTGAATATGAGCAGATAATATTGCCCGAAACACTTCAGAATTCATCCTGCTGCTTTTGTCAGCAGTCACATCATCAATAAATACAAGAGAACCAGTTCCATTGGCAGCCATACATGCCCACGCCATGACACTACCACCACCATGCTTCACTGATGAGGTGGTAGGCTTTGGATCATGAGCAGTTCCTTCCCTTCTCCATACTCTTCTCTTCCCATCACTCTGGTACAAGTTGATCTTTGTCTCATCTGTCCATAGGATGTTGTTCCAGAACTATGAAGGCTTTTTTAGATGTTGTTTGGTAAACTCCAATCTGGCCTTCCTTTTTTTGAGGCTCACCAATGGTTTACATCTTGTGGTGAACCCTCTGTATTCACTCTGGTGAAGTCTTCTCTTGATTGTTGACTTTGACACACATACACCTACCTCCTGGAGAGTGTTCTTGATCTGGCCAACTGTTGTGAAGGGTGTTTTCTTCACCAGGGAAAGAATTCTTCGGTCATCCACCACAGTTGTTTTCCGTGGTCTTCTGGTGTTGCTGAGCTCACCGGTTGCATTCTTTCTTTTTAAGAATGTTCCAAACAGTTGATTTGGCCACACCTAATGTTTTTGCTATCTTTTTGTTGGGTTTGTTTTGATTTTTCAGCCTAATGATGGCTTGCTTCACTGATAGTGACAGCTCTTTGGATCTCATTTTGACAGCAACAGATTCCAAATGCAAATAGCACACTTGAAATGAACTCTGGACCTTTTATCTGCCCCTTGTAAATGGGATAATGAGGGAATAACACACACCTGGCCATGGAACAGCTGAGCAGCAAATTGTCCCATTACTTTTGGTCCCTTAAAAAGTGGGACAAACTGTTATAATTCCTACACCGTTCACCTGATTTGGATGTAAATACCCTCAAATTAAAGCTGAAAGTCTGCAGTTAAAGCACATCTTGTTAGTTTCATTTCAAATCCATTGTGGTGGTGTAGAGCCAAAAATATTAGAATTGTGTCGATGTCCCAATATTTATGGACCTGACTGTAGGTACATGAGCAGCACACAGAACTGCCCTGCATTGTGTGCTTTCCAGCAAATTAAATCATGTCCGTGACGACATGGCCCTAATATTATCTGTGGTCTTTTCCAGTGTTTTTAGATGTAGAATTTGCAGTCAAATCATGAGACGTAACCTCTCAACAATTGCCTATTACTACTGTGACTCATCAAATCAGTTGGCAAATAGAGAAAAAAGAATCAGAAAGAAATATCAGTACAGACTATTATTTGTTTAGATATGGATCATTTTAAATAAAGCTAAATTAAATTGACAAATTGAAAATGAAGTAGAAATAAAAACTATATATATCGAAATAATAATAACTCTGGTTGTAATCACTAACGAAGCTCTCATTTTCTTTGGTGTATGTTTGAGTGGAAGGGATACATTGAAATGTCAACAGAATGCAGTAAGGACAGTTTTGTCTTCATATACCTAAATCATGTCCTTTCATTTAGAAACCACTTTGAATTCTGTTGAGCAGGACACTAATCATAAAATGTATATATGAAATGCAGCAGAGGTGTTTGTGTTACATTTTTATTGACAAACTGTTTTTATTAGTTGTGAAGTTAAAAACACTAGTGGTCCCAGTCGGTTGACAAATTTTTTCCCCTTTTGGGGAGAAAAAGAAAAGAGGTAAAAGGCATGACTAGGCTAGCCTGCCCCTACTATTTTTTTGGGGGCAGTCAACTTGTCCCTGAAGGGCCGTTTGACGCTCATAACAGCATTGGAGGAGGTTACATGTTGGCCTGGTGCACTGGCTACGAGGCACACAGTAGCCTACCCATCTCGCACCGCCAGTTCACGCAACACAGTTCAGTTAGTTGTGGCATTTTTGTAGGGGACCCCTAGTGTCAGTTAATCAACACAATGTCGAGTGGTAGGTAAAAGATAGGGAACATCCTGGTTACTTCCGAAACCTCTGTTCCCTTGATGGAGGGAATGAGACATTGTGTCCTTCCTGCAACAACACTGGACTACCCATTGAAATGGCCAATTCCCATAGACCTTCTCTCTCAGCTCCTCAGCACAAAACCTGAATGAACGGTTCGCACATCAGCTCCTTTATACCTGTATGTCGGGGGAGTTTCATGTAAATACCACTCGCCAATTTCCATTGGCCTTTTATCAAAGATCAGATGTGTCTCGGGCTCCCAAGAGTGACCCCTAGTGTCACTTCATTGACACAATGTCTCGTTCCTTCCATCAAGGAACAGAGGTTACGGAAGGAACCAGGATGTTTTCCAGCTTCTGGATGCATCCATTGATTCTCAGTGTGATCATGCACAGTAAATATAGGATATTTTAACTGAAACTGAGCTTACAGTTCACAAATGTGGTTCTTGTGTTTAACAGCGTGCAGTTTCATGATAAATCGCTCAGATGTTAAAAATAGCATATCGTATGAAACTAGAGACTAGATCTTTTGACTCAAACAGGTTTCAGTGTAAAATGTGTGTGTGTGTGTGTGTGTGTGTGTGTGTGTGTGTGTGTGTGTGTGTGTGTGTGTGTGTGCATGTCTGTTGCATGATTACAGGGCTTATGCATCACATTTTCATGGCAAAAAATGTGAACATAATTGAATAGTGAATATAACTTTACACAGAAAAGGTTATTAATTTTTTCACACTAAAATCATTTTTTCATGTATATTTGTTTGTCTTGTGGCTATACTTTTGAAACATTTGAGTATTTTAACATTTACAGATTAGCCCTATTCACATTCATCATTGTAATTGACTTACTGTAACCCCAATTTTTGAATTTTTTTAAGAAAAAGGAGGGATGAGTTGAAATGAATTGTTGTGCTAATCAACATTATGCCACAAATGCTGTCGATTGAGCTTAACTTATATTCAACCCGGATATTCTTTTTAGTGCCCTTTTCTCCACATAGGTGAATTTCTCATTATTTTTGCTGAAACATATGTGTGGTCCTGACTGAGACATGAATCTGCATAGACAACACTTTAACTCCCTCAGCTCTCTCTACTGACTTCACTTTCACCCACACCCCTCGTCTGGATGGGGTGGGGGAACTGTTTTGCTAATTTCCAACTCCACTGTCATCTCTCTGCAATAACACAACTTTTGAATATGCTAGATGTATTGCTGTCCTCATTCCCTGAGGATGGCTCTCCGCTGGTGGTCCTCGGAAACTTTAAAATCCACCTGGAAAAACCTCAAGCAGCTTTCTAGCTTAATAACAAGCTCTTCTGACCTAATTTGGCCTTAACTTGACACCCCTTCAACTCACGGAGCAGGGAAACAACTAGATCTACATGTAAATTTATCACAATTAATCCCCTTGTTACTCCTCTACATATCTCTGGATTTACTCAGCACACCCTGGATTCTAACTCACGAATACAGGGGTGGTAGTCAGCGTCATTGCTCGCTGGGCTACCCAGGCCCTCCTAATTTAATATTTTTTAGAGAAATAAGTAATTGCTCTGAGATGCCTTAACCTTGTGCATCCTCTTATCCAAATGCATGGGCATTGCATTTTGGCTAGGACGTTTGGTTCTCAACATATAATTTAAATAAATTTAAACTGATTGAATGCTGTTCACACAACTCTAGACTGTCATTTAAAATTTCTGGCACACCAAGTTTCGTGACACAACAACATAAGATTGATACAAGCACAAAGCATTTTTCATTGAAACCTGTTTGGATGTAAAGGGTTGTATCTCTAGTTTCGTTAGACATGCCGCTTTTAAAAAATGCACACATTTTTTGTAAGTGTGCTGATAAACACGATGAACACATACGTAAATTTTTTGTGGGCAATTTGCTTCATTTTAATATCAATTTTGTTGTATTTTATCACTCTACAATGTACAACGGTTCTATTCATTTATATAAATAAATGAATTCCTATATTCAGAGGCTTTATATGGAGTTAAGATGAAAATAAGGTGCATTATTAACTGTTCTGAGACCAGTGCAGACAGACCGCACACTGGAGGTTAAGTCATTAACTAAATAGGGAGCAAGGGAGCATCCTATATCTCTCTGTGCAGTTAAGTGCATTCACTCCTAAAATCTGATCAAAAGTTCAGTTTCAGGCTGCAGATGATGTATGGATCACTCAACACGTTTGGCAGACATGGGACAATGATAAGAAGTACATAGATTCACCATTTATAATGTATCATTTTATTTAACATGGTTAGGAGTGATTGTATGATGCTGGACATTACTTTGAATCAGAATTAATTATGCTAATTTCTGATGTAATGTCTGTAACATCTCAACAACATGAATAATCAACACTCCTGGACACATAATAAACAATTTGATAAAAAGCGGTGTGTGGTCTAGACAGACTAGCAGTGACTGGTGGACATGTGTGTATTCCAGCTTTGATGAAACAATGTGTCTATAGAACTTCAGAATGCATGTGGAAAGATTCCATAAACAATATTGTCTGATAGACCTAAACTCTGCCATCACACAGCATATTTATGCCACCACTGCCAGCATGTTTCCTGCAACAATGTGTGACATAATGTGTCTTTAAGTAGCATGAAAAAGTGACATATGGCAAAAGTCCACTGATCAGAGTGGTCAGACTGAAATGGATTTCCAGAAATGTGGTTTGAATAGGATTTCCAACCACATAGGAAAATAGTTTGAAACAGATTTGTAAAAAGCTTATTTCATGTATTTTTTTCCCCATTAAGTCTTGCTAAATATGATCGATTCCAATTAGATATGCACAACATTCCGATTTGGACTGACAGACTAAACAAAGCTTTAGCAGACTGACTGACATTAGTCAATCAAGAACTAGCCAAACTTGAGATACTTGCAGATATACTCCAATCATATGAACAATTGAAAGGTAAATGTGTACAATGAGGATGTGATCACATTCAGCAAGATTCAGTGTAAATTTCTTATGTTATGTATAGCCCATAATACCATTGTTCTTTGCAAATAACCCACAAGCTCACTCTTGTTGTTTATGGCAAAGAAATATCTGTCAGCAAAATGTTTGTAAATGTAAAGGAAAAGCATTAATTACTGCACTTAAAGGTATAATTTTCAGGTGAAATCTTTCAATGAAACCTTTAAAAAAAACAAGTGTTTTACTGCAAGTCTTAAATTAGTGCAATTTAGAGACCCAAGAAACAATACCTCCAAACATGTTTCTCCTAAAAATATTATAATAATGAAAAAAGTATATATATACACTCACCTAAAGGATTATTAGGAACACCATACAAATACTGTGTTTGACCCCATTTCACCTTCAGAACTGCCTTAATTCTACGTGGCATTGATTCAACAAGGTGCTGAAAGCATTCTTTAGAAATGTTGGCCCATATTGATAGGATAGCATCTTGCAGTTGATGGAGATTTGTGGGATGCACATCCAGGGCACGAAGCTCCCGTTCCACCACATCCCAAAGATGCTCTATTGGGTTGAGATCTGGTGACTGTGGGGGCCATTTTAGTACAGTGAACTCATTGTCATGTTCAAGAAACCAATTTGAAATGATTTGAGCTTTGTGACATGGTGCATTATCCTGCTGGAAGTAGCCATCAGATGATGGGTACATGGTGGCCATAAAGGGATGGACATGGTCAGAAACAATGCTCAGGTAGGCCGTGGCATTTAAACGATGCCCAATTGGCACTAAGGGGCCTAAAGTGTGCCAAGAAAACATCCCCCACACCATTACACCACCACCACCAGCCTGCACAGTGGTAACAAGGCATGATGGATCCATGTTCTCATTCTGTTTACACCAAATTCTGACTCTACCATCTGAATGTCTCAACAGAAATCGAGACTCATCAGACCAGGCAACATTTTTCCAGTCTTCAACTGTCCAATTTTGGTGAGCTCTAGCAAATTGTAGCCTCTTTTTCCTATTTGTAGTGGAGATGAGTGGTACACGGTTGGGTCTTCTGCTGTTGTAGCCCCTTCAAGGTTGTGCGTGTTGTGGCTTCACAAATGCTTTGCTGCATACCTTGGTTGTAACGAGTGGTTATTTCAGGCAAAGTTGCTCTTCTATCAGCTTGAATCAGTCGGCCCATTCTCCTCTGTCCTCTAGCATCAACAAGGCATTTTCGCCCACAGGACTGCCGCATACTGGATGTTTTTCCCTTTTCACACCATTCTTTGTAAACCCTAGAAATGGTTGTGCGTGAAAATCCCAGTAACTGAGCAGATTGTGAAATACTCAGACCGGCCCGTCTGGCACCAACAACCATGCCACGCTCAAAATTGCTTAAATCACCTTTCTTTCCCATTCTGACATTCAGTTTGGAGTTCAGGAGATTGTCTTGACCAGGACCACACCCCTAAATGCATTGAAGCAACTGCCATGTGATTGGTTGATTAGATAATTGCATTAATGAGAAATTGAACAGGTGTTCCTAATAATCCTTTAGGTGAGTGTATATATTCTGTATATTTCTTCTGCTCCAGCTACTATACTACTCCATCCAATTTGAGAACTTGGCAGAGATACTGTAGATATCATTGTCTTTTGTAAGATAAATTGCTTGCTATGTTCCTCATTTGTTAGTCACTTTGGATAAAAGCATCTGCTAAATGTAAATGAGAAGGTACTGCAAGAGATTTACATAGAAATATATTTATTGTCCTACAAATGACTTTTCTGAGAAGCAGAAAAGACTGTAAACCTCTCATTCAGTCTTGAATCCACTTCTGACTGAATGTAATAGAGTCAAAACACATCTGATATTGTTAAAGATGAATCTCACACTCTCATTTTGAGTTACTTTGGTTCTGTTCCACTTGATTATTTTTTTAAATGCGCATGTGTGTAATGTCTCAGTGATGTGACTAGATAACTAGATAACACAAGAGTTGTGCTTTCAAAGAGATACCCTGCAGAGTTGTTGCAATCTGCCCCCTCATTAACTAGGATGAATGGCAATTATATGATCTTTCATAATTGACAGAAGTAGCAGAGGAAATGAAAATTTACACAGGAAATGACAATTTGTTGGTGATTTAAATATTCAGACATCAATAATCAATACATGCTATTGGTAATTTTAGGGACAGATGAGGAATTTATACTTATAAATAATTCATTGATCATCTGTTCTCTAGGTAAAGAAATTCTGCAGATAGATGGTAAATTGTTTTAAATACACAAAATGAATAACAAATTAATTCAATAAATACAAATAAACAAAAAGAGCTACACTTTTCATGTGTTGATTGTTATTATCAGGTTTCAAAATTGTCTTGTTTGTAATAATTCCTATATCTTAATCATGAAAAAACAAACATTTTGGCCTTTTGTATCATTAGTATTTCACCATATCCGTTTGTGGTGTTACACAGTAAATGGTTGTTTATTTTCTAATCAAAAGTATGTATTTGTAGGTGGTAAGATTTTAAACAGTATGAAGTGGCAAAAGAATCAACGTCATTGGGCTGTGTAGTTTTCCCACAGATCCAAAGCGCCCTCTGCTGCATATGATCTAAACTGCCTGTAGAAGAGAGCCTCTGGAATATGAACGTAGAAAGCACCCAGCAGCACAGTCTGATTGAAATTACAAGAGATCATTAAATGGACACTGAGGATTTATAGAGCATTTATACATTAAAAGGGGCCTAAATATCAGATTTGGTTCTCTGGTTTCCAAAGAAGTTGATGATTTGTTTATTAATAAAACTTGAATATGCCCTACAATAACTTCATATGCACTATGTTTAATTAAGAATCAGGCAATATTCATAATTTGTATAGACTTGCACTCTTGTCGTACCATCTTTCAGGAAACCAGTAGCACCCATTATTAAAATAAGAGGCAAGACTAAGTTATTAAAGCATCAATGTAACACTTTTGCTCTGCTCATAGAAGTCCACTCATCATGATCTTTATATAATTATTTGAGGTGCTTTTGCTTAACTTTAATCATCTTCTCATATTGAAAGAACTTTGAGGTCTCATTGCCAATTCATAGCCATAAACATATGCTAGATTTAATCCTGTCAATGGAGTTGATGTTGATAAAACAGCAAGTCAAGTCGTTTTTAGTGTCGTTCAGCCATGTACAGTTAGTACAGTACTAACGGGCAGGTCCCCAGTGGATAGCGGGGGGTATCCTAACCACTTAACCCGGAAAAGGGGAAGGGGGTTGTAGCACAAAAAAAGGTTTGGATAAAAAAAGGTCAGGTCAGTCTCCAACCAGATTAGAGACCGGGCAGGGTTAGTTGGCTAGGTTTAGGAGCTGTGATACAGCTATACCTTAGATGTGGGGGTAATTTT